>NW_027189642.1:0-122239 GCF_040958095.1 Procambarus clarkii
GTGAGAGTGAACAGCGAAACAGTAACAAAAAATGTGACTATAATGGGAAACTATGTCATTCAAACGTATACATGTTAACCATATAAATTACAGTAGCATTAAACGCGGGCATACGTACATATGTCAATCAATTTACATAAATAAACATTCACAAATATGTACCTTTAAAATGGACACATACAGATAATTACCGTACACATGTCAGTTTAATTACAGGTACACATAAACACATACAGCTTCACGTGTCTGTCGGTCATGACAATAGTACACATGGATACGAACACAAAACAGTCCATTATCAACTAGTGTGTGTATGAGTGTACTCACCTATATGTACTCACCTATATGTGCTTGCAGGATCGAGCATTGACTCTTGGATCCCGCCTTTCTAGCTATCGGTTGTTTACAGCAATGACTCCTGTCCCATTTCCCTATCATACCTAGTTTTAAAAGTATGAATAGTATTTGCTTCCACAACCTGTTCCCCAAGTGCATTCCATTTTTCTACTACTCTCACGCTAAAAGAAAACTTCCTAACATCTCTGTGACTCATCTGAGTTTCCAGTTTCCACCCATGTCCCCTCGTTCTGTTATTATTACGTGTGAACATTTCATCTATTTCCACTTTGTCAATTCCCCTGAGTATTTTATATGTCCCTATCATATCTCCTCTCTCCCTTCTTTTCTCTAGTGTCGTAAGGTTCAGTTCCTTCAGCCGCTCTTCATATCCCATCCCTCGTAGCTCTGGGACAAGCCTCGTCGCAAACCTCTGAACCTTCTCCAGTTTCTTTATGTGTTTCTTCAGGTGGGGGCTCCATGATGGCGCGGCATACTCTAAGACGGGTCTCACGTAGGCAGTGTAAAGCGCCCTAAAAGCTTCCTCATTTAGGTTTCTGAATGAAGTTCTAATTTTCGCCAGTGTATTGTACGCTGCTGTCGTTATCCTATTTATATGTGCCTCAGGAGTTAGATTAGGTGTCACATCCACTCCCAGGTCTCTTTCTCGAAACGTTACAGGTAGGCTGTTCCCCTTCATTGTGTACTGTCCCTTTGGTCTCCTGTCACCTGATCCCATTTCCATAACTTTACATTTACTGGTGTTAAACTCCAGTAGCCATTTCCCTGACCATCTCTGCAGCCTGTTTAAGTCCTCTTGGAGGATCCTACAATCCTCGTCTGTCACAACTCTTCTCATTAATTTTGCGTCATCTGCAAACATTGACATGTATGATTCCACTCCTGTAAACATATCATTTACGTAAATTAGAAAGAGGATTGGTCCCAGCACCGATCCTTGAGGTACTCCACTTGTTACTGTTCGCCAGTCCGACTTTTCGCCCCTTACCATTACCCTCTGGCTCCTTCCTGTTAGGTAGTTCTTCACCCATACTAGGGCCTTTCCGCTTACTCCTGCCTGCCTCTCAAGTTTGTATAGCAGTCTCATGTGCGGTACCGTATCAAAGGCCTTTTGGCAGTCAAGAAATATGCAGTCTGCCCAGCCTTCTCTGTCCTGCCTTATCCTTGTTACTTTATCATAGAATTCTAAAAGGTTTGTTAGGCATGATTTCCCTGTCCAGAACCCATGTTGGTGCTTGTTTACAAACCCAATGCTCTCCAGGTGCTCAACAAGTCTTAGCCTAATTATTCTTTCAAGAATTTTGCAGGGGATGCTTGTCAGTGATACGGGTCTGTAGTTAAGTGCCTCCTCCCTATCACCCTTTTTGAAAATCGGCACGACATTTGCCTCCTTCCAGCAACTGGGCAATTCTCCCGACATAAGTGACTCATTAAAGATCATTGCCAGAGGCACGCTGAGAGCCTGCGCTGCCTCTTTGAGTATCCACGGTGATACTTTGTCTGGTCCAACAGCTTTATTTGCATCCAGTGTTGTCAACTGTTTCATTACATCCTCTGCTGTCACCTCTATATCCGATAGTCTTTCATCTTGGGTAATCTCTTCTAACAATGGGAGCTGCTCAGGCTCGGTTGTGAACACTCCATGGAATTTTGCATTCAGTACCTCGCAGATTTCCTTGTCGCTTTCTGTATATGCCCCTTCTGTTTTCCTCAGTCTTGTCACTTGGTCATTTACCGACATCTTCCTTCTTATATGGCTATGTAGTAATTTTGGTTGCTTTTTCGCTTTGACTGCAATATCGTTCTCATAATTCCTTTCCGACACTCGTCTTATGTTAATGTAATCATTCCTAGCTCTGTTACATCTAATCCTGTTGTCCTCTGTCCTTTGTCTTCTGTACTTCCTCCACTCCCTCCTGCTTCTCACCTTTGCTTCCTGACACTGTCTATTAAACCATGGGTTATTATATTCCCTCCTGCTTTTTTCCTTTATTGTTGGAATAAATCTATCTTCAGCCTCCTTGCATTTCAATATGACTTGGTTCATCATACCTTGCACTGTTTTTCCTCTAAGTTCTTCCTCCCACTGCACTTCTCCCAGGTAGTCCCTTATCCTTCTGTAGTCCCCTTTTCTGTAATCAAGTCTCCTTTCCCGGACCTCTTGTCCTTTGGTCACAATTTTAAGCTCCATCATGTAGTCAAAGACTAGGACACAATGGTCACTAGCTCCTAGTGGTATTTCATGTTCCAACTGCTCGATGTCTTCTACATTCTGAGTGATAATGAGATCTAATAGGCTGGGCGTATCCCCTCCTCTTTCCCTAGTATCTTCTTTCACATGCTGTGTTAGGGAATTCCTGTCAATAACGTCTACCAGCTTCGCTCCCCAGGTCTCCTCCCCGCCATGGGGATTCCTCGTTTCCCAATTTATCTCTCCGTGATTTAGGTCCCCCATGACCAGCAGCTTCGCTCTCATTCTATGCGCTAAAGTTGCTGCCCTCTGCAGTTCATCCATACATGTCTTGTTGCTGTCCTCGTACTCCTGCCTGGGCCTTCTACTGTTTGGTGGGGGATTGTAGAGTATCAAGATTACAATCTTCTTCCCATCCACTGTCAGAGTTCCATGTATGAAGCTTGTGCTTTCATTGGTACCCGGATTTTCCAGCTCATCAAACTTCCATTTCCGCTTTATTAGTAGTGCCACTCCTCCTCCCTGTCTCTGTGTCCTTTCTTTTCTTATCACCTGGTACCCCTCTGGAAAGATTGCATCCGAGATCATGCCATTTATTTTAGTTTCCACTATTGCCACTATGTCTGGGTCTGCCTCACTAACTCTTTCTTTTATCTCTTCTGCTTTATTGGCTACCCCATCAGCATTGGTGTACCAAACCTTGAGACTCTTCTTGGAAACTCGGGTGTCAGAGTTCCCCCTTTCACCAGGGGTCTGGGGGGAACTGTGGGGTGTCTGGGGGGCAAGTGGGGGCTGTGGGGGTGAGTGGGGGGGTGCTATGGGGGTGCCTGGGAGTGCCTGGTAGGCGAATGGGGTCTGGGCATCTAGGGGGGTAGGAAGGGCATAATGGGTCTGAAAGTTAGGGGTCTGAATAGCATAGGGGGGTTGAGAAATAGAGTGAGACTGAGAGTCAGATAGAGGTTGAGAGGTTGGGGGGAAGAGGGATACAGAGGGCGGAGAGCTGAGATGAGAATGGAGCATGGGTGCTGGGAGTGGAAGAGAGGGTATATTAGTTAGGGGGGAATCGGGGGTAGGTGGGGGTTTTGGGGTAGAAGAGGGGAAGAGGGAGATGGGGGAAGGTGTTAGGGGGTCACAAGGTGAGGGGGTTAAATGTGGGCTGGAGGTGCATAGGAGGGGTGAGGGTTGGGTGGGGTTTGGGGGTGAGTGGAAGAGGGGTGCAGTGGAAGCTGGGATGGAGTAGATGGAATTGAAGTCAATGGGGTAGAAGGGGCAGGGGAGTGGGAAGGGGTATTTGGGGAGGGGGGATGGGAAGGTGGGTTTGGGGAGGGCATGGCTTGACCCACTGGGGTCGCTGACAAGTGTGATGTAGCAGGGGCAGGGGAATCGTTGTGGAGGTGCAAATGTGGAAGGGACAGGGGGGTTGTGGGAGGCTGAGGCAGGGGGGATGTATAGGAGGGCTGAGTTGGGGAGGATGCGACCTGGGAGGTGACCTGGGAGGTGCCCTGGGAGGTGACCTGGGATGTGACCTGGGAGGTGAGACTATTTCGGTGTCGTTGTTGCCATCTATTTTTGTGGGCTGTTTGCTCATCTTTCGTCATAAACCTCACAGTGTGTGTGTGTGTTTGTGTGTGTGTGTGTGTGTGTGTGTGTGAGTGTGTGTGTGTGTGTGTGTGTGTGTGTGTGTGTGTGTGTGTGTGTGTGTGTGTGTGTGTGTGTGTGTGTGTGTGTGTGTGTGTGTGTGTGTGTGTGTGTGTGTGTGTGTGTGTGTATTCTCACCTGGTTTTGTTTGCAGGGGTTGAGCTCTGGCTTTTTGGTCCCGCGTGTGTGTGTGTGTGTGTGTGTACTCACCTATTTGTGCTTGCAGGATCGAGCAATGACTCTTGGATCCCAAATCTTGTGTGTGTGGTCCAAATCTTGGATCTTATATAAGATCCATATATTTATATAATTATATAAATTTTATAAATAAATAAATTTATTATATAATAAAATATACGAAAAAAATGATATATTTAAATATATAAAATTCATTATTTTTAAATAAATAATATTTATTTAAATAAATAAATAAAATATATAAAAAATTATATTTATAAATATATATGTATATTTAAATATTGATCTGTATGGATATGGACCCTGTGGGTCCAGGAGGCCATCTGTGTCCCCTCAGATGGTCTCTCAAATTACTTTCTTTGGTGATCTGTATCAAAGCGGATTCAATTATGTTTCTGTTATAGGTGCTTTTACAATTTGTTATTGAAGACGCACTCTCCCAATCAATTTGGTGAGCTTTTTCTGACAAATGCACAAACAAAGCATTAGATAATTGGCCATGTCTTACAGAGTATTTATGTTGCGATACATAAAGAGAGAGTTGGGAGAGTGCGTCTTCAATAACAAATTGTAAAAGCACCTATAACAGAAACATAATTGAATCCGCTTTGATACAGATCACCAAAGAAAGTAATTTGAATATTAGCAGTGGTCTATATAACTTAGATCCATTTCTAATAGATCAGCTAAAGGGCGATTTAAGTAGAATCATTGAAAAACATTTGTCTCACTAATTTATTGTATATATTTACCTCTTTATGTTATAATTACCTATGTATTATGCTTGTATGTCTGCTGTATCAGATGGGCCATTGGGCTACATCGGATGGCCCAATTGGGTGCATCTGATGGGCCAATGGGCCTTCTGCGTTGTCCAAGTATTGTACCTCACCTTACTTCACCACTCTCTCCTGCCTATTTATACCCATCACTCGATCTGTAAAATGACCTTCTGAAGATGTATTTAATATACGAAAGTACTTAAGGAAATTTCCTGTTTCATTTTTCCTCCGTGGTCTGACATTGTCACATTCTTAATCACGTGTTTATTTTCGTGATATACACACATAAATATATATGTATATTTAAATATTGATCTGTATGGATATGGACCCTGTGGGTCCAGGAGGCCATCTGTGTCCCCTCAGATGGTCTCCCTTATCACAGTTTTTGTCTATGGATGTGTGTGAGTGTGAGTGTCCGGGTGAGTGTGGGGGTCCCTGTGAGTGTCCGGATGATTATGGTTTCAGGAGGCCATCTGTGTCCCCTCAGATGGTCTCCCTTATCACAGTTTGTGTCTATGAATGTGTGTCAGTGTGTGAGTGTGAGTGTCCGGATGATGTAACCGAACCGGAGTGTCCGGTTACATCTGTGGTTTCAGGAGGCCATCTGTGTCCCCTCAGATGGTCTCCCTTATCACAGTCTATGGATGTGTGTGTGTGTGAGTGTCCCTGTGAATGTTCGGATAAGGGTGTGTGTGTGTGTTTGTGTGTCCGGATATATGTGAGGTTTGGTTCCAGGAACCATTTGTGTCCCTCCTCCCCCAAATCTCCTCCCTTATTCCCACCGTGGGTTCGAATCCCAGGTGATTAGACCTACCCTAGGTCTATGGATCCAAGGTATCCATCCGTGGGCCCAACGGATTTCACCCCTTCCCCACTTTCCTAGGGCCAGGCCAATTCCAGCTATCCAGGGAACCTGTCGAAACAGAGGCAGCTACAGGAGGGGACACACAAATATTTGTGCCCTGCAGTTACACAACCGTTCCGACAGGCTCGATCGCAATCTATCCAGATGAGAACACGTTCTCCTCCGACTAGACCACGCTGGAGTCGCTGTATGTTTAAAATTTGGTTCCTTTATTTATAGTTAGTATTTTTGGTGTATTAATTGATTTGTTTTATATTTTTAATGACTTATGTAGAGTGATTTAGGGAGTGGGGGGGAGGTGGTAGCATGTGTAGTAGATTATACGAGATCGTGGTTAGTTAGTATTTATCTAGTTGTGTTCACCTAGTTGTTCATGCGAGGGTTGAGCTCTGCTCTTTCGGCCCGCCTCTCAACTGTGAATCAATCAATTTTTACTAGCTAATAAAAAAAATCCACATACACACTCCAAGAAAGCAGCCCGTAACAGGTGTCTAATGCCCAAGTACCTATGTACTGCTCGGTAAGAGGAGCATCAGAATGAATGAAACTCTGCTGATTTTCGTTTGCGCCATCACCGGGGGATCGATTTTTGACCCTAGGATTACGAGTCGAGAGCGCTGTCCACTCAGCTATAAAGCCCCCTAGTGTGTGTATTGGTGCAAAAGATAATTTGGGAGAGGTTAATGGAAAGTAATGATGTTTGGTGGCCTTGAAGGCGCTGGAAGAGGGTTGCCAGTTATGAATTTAAATTATAAATTTGTTAAGATAGGATATATATGCAAAAGACGTTGAGAGAGATAGTAAGAAAAGTGTTTCTGACTGAGGTTAGGTACTGTGTGATTGACTTGTATGTTAGGAAAAAGAATATTTATCAGAAACATAGATGTTCTTTAGAAATGTTTGTTTGCAAATAGTTGCAAATTATTGGGTAAAAAGCCAATGGTTACCGTACCTTGAACAAACACACGTGAGCACAATTAGTCGACGGGGGTCAGAGAGTGAGAGTGAACAGCGAAACAGTAACAAAAAATGTGACTATAATGGGAAACTATGTCATTCAAACGTATACATGTTAACCATATAAATTACAGTAGCATTAAACGCGGGCATACGTACATATGTCAATCAATTTACATAAATAAACATTCACAAATATGTACCTTTAAAATGGACACATACAGATAATTACCGTACACATGTCAGTTTAATTACAGGTACACATAAACACATACAGCTTCACGTGTCTGTCGGTCATGACAATAGTACACATGGATACGAACACTAAACAGTCCATTATCAACTAGTGTGTGTATGAGTGTGTGTGTGTGTTTGTGTGTGTGTGTGTGTGTGTGTGTGAGTGTGTGTGTGTGTGTGTGTGTGTGTGTGTGTGTGTGTGTGTGTGTGTGTGTGTGTGTGTGTGTGTGTGTGTATTCTCACCTGGTTTTGTTTGCAGGGGTTGAGCTCTGGCTTTTTGGTCCCGCGTGTGTGTGTGTGTGTACTCACCTATTTGTGCTTGCAGGATCGAGCAATGACTCTTGGATCCCAAATCTTGTGTGTGTGGTCCAAATCTTGGATCTTATATAAGATCCATATATTTATATAATTATATAAATTTTATAAATAAATAAATTTATTATATAATAAAATATACGAAAAAAATGATATATTTAAATATATAAAATTCATTATTTTTAAATAAATAATATTTATTTAAATAAATAAATAAAATATATAAAAAATTATATTTATAAATATATATGTATATTTAAATATTGATCTGTATGGATATGGACCCTGTGGGTCCAGGAGGCCATCTGTGTCCCCTCAGATGGTCTCTCAAATTACTTTCTTTGGTGATCTGTATCAAAGCGGATTCAATTATGTTTCTGTTATAGGTGCTTTTACAAATTGTTATTGAAGACGCACTCTCCCAATCAATTTGGTGAGCTTTTTCTGACAAATGCACAAACAAAGCATTAGATAATTGGCCATGTCTTACAGAGTATTTATGTTGCGATACATAAAGAGAGAGTTGGGAGAGTGCGTCTTCAATAACAAATTGTAAAAGCACCTATAACAGAAACATAATTGAATCCGCTTTGATACAGATCACCAAAGAAAGTAATTTGAATATTAGCAGTGGTCTATATAACTTAGATCCATTTCTAATAGATCAGCTAAAGGGCGATTTAAGTAGAATCATTGAAAAACATTTGTCTCACTAATTTATTGTATATATTTACCTCTTTATGTTATAATTACCTATGTATTATGCTTGTATGTCTGCTGTATCAGATGGGCCATTGGGCTACATCGGATGGCCCAATTGGGTGCATCTGATGGGCCAATGGGCCTTCTGCGTTGTCCAAGTATTGTACCTCACCTTACTTCACCACTCTCTCCTGCCTATTTATACCCATCACTCGATCTGTAAAATGACCTTCTGAAGATGTATTTAATATACGAAAGTACTTAAGGAAATTTCCTGTTTCATTTTTCCTCCGTGGTCTGACATTGTCACATTCTTAATCACGTGTTTATTTTCGTGATATACACACATAAATATATATGTATATTTAAATATTGATCTGTATGGATATGGACCCTGTGGGTCCAGGAGGCCATCTGTGTCCCCTCAGATGGTCTCCCTTATCACAGTTTTTGTCTATGGATGTGTGTGAGTGTGAGTGTCCGGGTGAGTGTGGGGGTCCCTGTGAGTGTCCGGATGATTATGGTTTCAGGAGGCCATCTGTGTCCCCTCAGATGGTCTCCCTTATCACAGTTTGTGTCTATGAATGTGTGTCAGTGTGTGAGTGTGAGTGTCCGGATGATGTAACCGAACCGGAGTGTCCGGTTACATCTGTGGTTTCAGGAGGCCATCTGTGTCCCCTCAGATGGTCTCCCTTATCACAGTCTATGGATGTGTGTGTATGTGAGTGTCCCTGTGAATGTTCGGATAAGGGTGTGTGTGTGTGTTTGTGTGTCCGGATATATGTGAGGTTTGGTTCCAGGAACCATTTGTGTCCCTCCTCCCCCAAATCTCCTCCCTTATTCCCACCGTGGGTTCGAATCCCAGGTGATTAGACCTACCCTAGGTCTATGGATCCAAGGTATCCATCCGTGGGCCCAACGGATTTCACCCCTTCCCCACTTTCCTAGGGCCAGGCCAATTCCAGCTATCCAGGGAACCTGTCGAAACAGAGGCAGCTACAGGAGGGGACACACAAATATTTGTGCCCTGCAGTTACACAACCGTTCCGACAGGCTCGATCGCAATCTATCCAGATGAGAACACGTTCTCCTCCGACTAGACCACGCTGGAGTCGCTGTATGTTTAAAATTTGGTTCCTTTATTTATAGTTAGTATTTTTGGTGTATTAATTGATTTGTTTTATATTTTTAATGACTTATGTAGAGTGATTTAGGGAGTGGGGGGGAGGTGGTAGCATGTGTAGTAGATTATACGAGATCGTGGTTAGTTAGTATTTATCTAGTTGTGTTCACCTAGTTGTTCTTGCGAGGGTTGAGCTCTGCTCTTTCGGCCCGCCTCTCAACTGTGAATCAATCAATTTTTACTAGCTAATAAAAAAAATCCACATACACACACCAAGAAAGCAGCCCGTAACAGGTGTCTAATGCCCAAGTACCTATGTACTGCTCGGTAAGAGGAGCATCAGAATGAATGAAACTCTGCTGATTTTCGTTTGCGCCATCACCGGGGGATCGATTTTTGACCCTAGGATTACGAGTCGAGAGCGCTGTCCACTCAGCTATAAAGCCCCCTAGTGTGTGTATTGGTGCAAAAGATAATTTGGGAGAGGTTAATGGAAAGTAATGATGTTTGGTGGCCTTGAAGGCGCTGGAAGAGGGTTGCCAGTTATGAATTTAAATTATAAATTTGTTAAGATAGGATATATATGCAAAAGACGTTGAGAGAGATAGTAAGAAAAGTGTTTCTGACTGAGGTTAGGTACTGTGTGATTGACTTGTATGTTAGGAAAAAGAATATTTATCAGAAACATAGATGTTCTTTAGAAATGTTTGTTTGCAAATAGTTGCAAATTATTGGGTAAAAAGCCAATGGTTACCGTACCTTGAACAAACACACGTGAGCACAATTAGTCGACGGGGGTCAGAGAGTGAGAGTGAACAGCGAAACAGTAACAAAAAATGTGACTATAATGGGAAACTATGTCATTCAAACGTATACATGTTAACCATATAAATTACAGTAGCATTAAACGCGGGCATACGTACATATGTCAATCAATTTACATAAATAAACATTCACAAATATGTACCTTTAAAATGGACACATACAGATAATTACCGTACACATGTCAGTTTAATTACAGGTACACATAAACACATACAGCTTCACGTGTCTGTCGGTCATGACAATAGTACACATGGATACGAACACAAAACAGTCCATTATCAACTAGTGTGTGTATGAGTGTGTGTGTGTGTTTGTGTGTGTGTGTGAGTGTGTGTGTGTGTGTGTGTGTGTGTGTGTGTGTGTGTGTGTGTGTGTGTGTGTATTCTCACCTGGTTTTGTTTGCAGGGGTTGAGCTCTGGCTTTTTGGTCCCGCGTGTGTGTGTGTGTGTGTGTACTCACCTATTTGTGCTTGCAGGATCGAGCAATGACTCTTGGATCCCAAATGTTGTGTGTGTGGTCCAAATCTTGGATCTTATATAAGATCCATATATTTATATAATTATATAAATTTTATAAATAAATAAATTTATTATATAATAAAATATACGAAAAAAATGATATATTTAAATATATAAAATTTATTATTTTTAAATAAATAATATTTATTTAAATAAATAAATAAAATATATAAAAAATTATATTTATAAATATATATGTATATTTAAATATTGATCTGTATGGATATGGACCCTTTGGGTCCAGGAGGCCATCTGTGTCCCCTCAGATGGTCTCCCTTATCACAGTTTTTGTCTATGGATGTGTGTGAGTGTGAGTGTCCGGGTGAGTGTGGGGGTCCCTGTGAGTGTCCGGATGATTATGGTTTCAGGAGGCCATCTGTGTCCCCTCAGATGGTCTCCCTTATCACAGTTTGTGTCTATGAATGTGTGTCAGTGTGTGAGTGTGAGTGTCCGGATGATGTAACCGAACCGGAGTGTCCGGTTACATCTGTGGTTTCAGGAGGCCATCTGTGTCCCCTCAGATGGTCTCCCTTATCACAGTCTATGGATGTGTGTGTGTGTGAGTGTCCCTGTGAACGTTCGGATAAGGGTGCGTGTGTGTGTTTGTATGTCCGGATATATGTGAGGTTTGGTTCCAGGAACCATTTGTGTCCCTCCTCCCCCAAATCTCCTCCCTTATTCCCACCGTGGGTTCGAATCCCAGGTGATTAGACCTACCCTAGGTCTATGGATCCAAGGTATCCATCCGTGGGCTCAACGGATTTCACCCCTTCCCCACTTTCCTAGGGCCAGGCCAATTCCAGCTATCCAGGGAACCTGTCGAAACAGAGGCAGCTACAGGAGGGGACACACAAATATTTGTGCCCTGCAGTTACACAACCGTTCCGACAGGCTCGATCGCAATCTATCCAGATGAGAACACGTTCTCCTCCGACTAGACCACGCTGGAGTCGCTGTATGTTTAAAATTTGGTTCCTTTATTTATAGTTAGTATTTTTGGTGTATTAATTGATTTGTTTTATATTTTTAATGACTTATGTAGAGTGATTTAGGGAGTGGGGGGGAGGTGGTAGCATGTGTAGTAGATTATACGAGATCGTGGTTAGTTAGTATTTATCTAGTTGTGTTCACCTAGTTGTTCTTGCGAGGGTTGAGCTCTGCTCTTTCGGCCCGCCTCTCAACTGTGAATCAATCAATTTTTACTAGCTAATAAAAAAAACCCACATACACACACCAAGAAAGCAGCCCGTAACAGGTGTCTAATGCCCAAGTACCTATGTACTGCTCGGTAAGAGGAGCATCAGAATGAATGAAACTCTGCTGATTTTCGTTTGCTCCATCACCGGGGGATCGATTTTTGACCCTAGGATTACGAGTCGAGAGCGCTGTCCACTCAGCTATAAAGTCCCCTAGTGTGTGTATTGGTGCAAAAGATAATTTGGGAGAGGTTAATGGAAAGTAATGATGTTTGGTGGCCTTGAAGGCGCTGGAAGAGGGTTGCCAGTTATGAATTTAAATTATAAATTTATTAAGATAGGATATATATGCAAAAGACGTTGAGAGAGATAGTAAGAAAAGTGTTTCTGACTGAGGTTAGGTACTGTGTGATTGACTTGTATGTTAGGAAAAAGAATATTTATCAGAAACATAGATGTTCTTTAGAAATGTTTGTTTGCAAATAGTTGCAAATTATTGGGTAAAAAGCCAATGGTTACCGTACCTTGAACAAACACACGTGAGCACAATTAGTCGACGGGGGTCAGAGAGTGAGAGTGAACAGCGAAACAGTAACAAAAAATGTGACTATAATGGGAAACTATGTCATTCAAACGTATACATGTTAACCATATAAATTACAGTAGCATTAAACGCGGGCATACGTACATATGTCAATCAATTTACATAAATAAACATTCACAAATATGTACCTTTAAAATGGACACATACAGATAATTACCGTACACGTGTCAGTTTAATTACAGGTACACATAAACACATACAGCTTCACGTGTCTGTCGGTCATGACAATAGTACACATGGATACGAACACAAAACAGTCCATTATCAACTAGTGTGTGTATGAGTGTGTGTGTGTGTTTGTGTGTGTGTGTGTGTGTGTGTGTGTGAGTGTGTGTGTGTGTGTGTGTGTGTGTGTGTGTGTGTGTGTGTGTGTGTGTGTGTGTGTGTGTGTGTGTGTGTGTGTATTCTCACCTGGTTTTGTTTGCAGGGGTTGAGCTCTGGCTTTTTGGTCCCGCGTGTGTGTGTGTGTGTGTGTGTGTGTGTGTGTGTACTCACCTATTTGTGCTTGCAGGATCGAGCAATGACTCTTGGATCCCATATCTTGTGTGTGTGGTCCAAATCTTGGATCTTATATAAGATCCATATATTTATATAATTATATAAATTTTATAAATAAATAAATTTATTATATAATAAAATATACGAAAAAAATGATATATTTAAATATATAAAATTTATTATTTTTAAATAAATAATATTTATTTAAATAAATAAATAAAATATATAAAAAATTATATTTATAAATATATATGTATATTTAAATATTGATCTGTATGGATATGGACCCTTTGGGTCCAGGAGGCCATCTGTGTCCCCTCAGATGGTCTCCCTTATCACAGTTTTTGTCTATGGATGTGTGTGAGTGTGAGTGTCCGGGTGAGTGTGGGGGTCCCTGTGAGTGTCCGGATGATTATGGTTTCAGGAGGCCATCTGTGTCCCCTCAAATGGTCTCCCTTATCACAGTTTGTGTCTATGAATGTGTGTCAGTGTGTGAGTGTGAGTGTCCGGATGATGTAACCGAACCGGAGTGTCCGGTTACATCTGTGGTTTCAGGAGGCCATCTGTGTCCCCTCAGATGGTCTCCCTTATCACAGTCTATGGATGTGTGTGTGTGTGAGTGTCCCTGTGAATGTTCGGATAAGGGTGTGTGTGTGTGTTTGTGTGTCCGGATATATGTGAGGTTTGGTTCCAGGAACCATTTGTGTCCCTCCTCCCCCAAATCTCCTCCCTTATTCCCACCGTGGGTTCGAATCCCAGGTGATTAGACCTACCCTAGGTCTATGGATCCAAGGTATCCATCCGTGGGCCCAACGGATTTCACCCCTTCCCCACTTTCCTAGGGCCAGGCCAATTCCAGCTATCCAGGGAACCTGTCGAAAAAGAGGCAGCTACAGGAGGGGACACACAAATATTTGTGCCCTGCAGTTACACAACCGTTCCGACAGGCTCGATCGCAATCTATCCAGATGAGAACACGTTCTCCTCCGACTAGACCACGCTGGAGTCGCTGTATGTTTAAAATTTGGTTCCTTTATTTATAGTTAGTATTTTTGGTGTATTAATTGATTTGTTTTATATTTTTAATGACTTATGTAGAGTGATTTAGGGAGTGGGGGGGAGGTGGTAGCATGTGTAGTAGATTATACGAGATCGTGGTTAGTTAGTATTTATCTAGTTGTGTTCACCTAGTTGTTCTTGCGAGGGTTGAGCTCTGCTCTTTCGGCCCGCCTCTCAACTGTGAATCAATCAATTTTTACTAGCTAATAAAAAAAATCCACATACACACACCAAGAAAGCAGCCCGTAACAGGTGTCTAATGCCCAAATACCTATGTACTGCTCGGTAAGAGGAGCATCAGAATGAATGAAACTCTGCTGATTTTCGTTTGCTCCATCACCGGGGGATCGATTTTTGACCCTAGGATTACGAGTCGAGAGCGCTGTCCACTCAGCTATAAAGTCCCCTAGTGTGTGTATTGGTGCAAAAGATAATTTGGGAGAGGTTAATGGAAAGTAATGATGTTTGGTGGCCTTGAAGGCGCTGGAAGAGGGTTGCCAGTTATGAATTTAAATTATAAATTTATTAAGATAGGATATATATGCAAAAGACGTTGAGAGAGATAGTAAGAAAAGTGTTTCTGACTGAGGTTAGGTACTGTGTGATTGACTTGTATGTTAGGAAAAAGAATATTTATCAGAAACATAGATGTTGTTTAGAAATGTTTGTTTGCAAATAGTTGCAAATTATTGGGTAAAAAGCCAATGGTTACCGTACCTTGAACAAACACACGTGAGCACAATTAGTCGACGGGGGTCAGAGAGTGAGAGTGAACAGCGAAACAGTAACAAAAAATGTAACTATAATGGGAAACTATGTCATTCAAACGTATACATGTTAACCATATAAATTACAGTAGCATTAAACGCGGGCATACGTACATATGTCAATCAATTTACATAAATAAACATTCACAAATATGTACCTTTAAAATGGACACATACAGATAATTACCGTACACATGTCAGTTTAATTACAGGTACACATAAACACATACAGCTTCACGTGTCTGTCGGTCATGACAATAGTACACATGGATACGAACACAAAACAGTCCATTATCAACTAGTGTGTGTATGAGTGTGTGTGTGTGTTTGTGTGTGTGTGTGTGTGTGTGTGTGAGTGTGTGTGTGTGTGTGTGTGTGTGTGTGTGTGTGTGTGTGTGTGTGTGTGTGTGTGTGTGTGTGTGTGTGTGTGTGTGTGTGTGTATTCTCACCTGGTTTTGTTTGCAGGGGTTGAGCTCTGGCTTTTTGGTCCCGCGTGTGTGTGTGTGTGTGTGTGTGTGTGTGTGTGTGTGTACTCACCTATTTGTGCTTGCAGGATCGAGCAATGACTCTTGGATCCCAAATCTTGTGTGTGTGGTCCAAATCTTGGATCTTATATAAGATCCATATATTTATATAATTATATAAATTTTATAAATAAATAAATTTATTATATAATAAAATATACGAAAAAAATGATATATTTAAATATATAAAATTTATTATTTTTAAATAAATAATATTTATTTAAATAAATAAATAAAATATATAAAAAATTATATTTATAAATATATATCTATATTTAAATATTAATCTGTATGGATATGGACCCTTTGGGTCCAGGAGGCCATCTGTGTCCCCTCAGATGGTCTCCCTTATCACAGTTTTTGTCTATGGATGTGTGTGAGTGTGAGTGTCCGGGTGAGTGTGGGGGTCCCTGTGAGTGTCCGGATGATTATGGTTTCAGGAGGCCATCTGTGTCCCCTCAGATGGTCTCCCTTATCACAGTTTGTGTCTATGAATGTGTGTCAGTGTGTGAGTGTGAGTGTCCGGATGATGTAACCGAACCGGAGTGTCCGGTTACATCTGTGGTTTCAGGAGGCCATCTGTGTCCCCTCAGATGGTCTCCCTTATCACAGTCTATGGATGTGTGTGTGTGTGAGTGTCCCTGTGAATGTTCGGATAAGGGTGTGTGTGTGTGTTTGTGTGTCCGGATATATGTGAGGTTTGGTTCCAGGAACCATTTGTGTCCCTCCTCCCCCAAATCTCCTCCCTTATTCCCACCGTGGGTTCGAATCCCAGGTGATTAGACCTACCCTAGGTCTATGGATCCAAGGTATCCATCCGTGGGCCCAACGGATTTCACCCCTTCCCCACTTTCCTAGGGCCAGGCCAATTCCAGCTATCCAGGGAACCTGTCGAAACAGAGGCAGCTACAGGAGGGGACACACAAATATTTGTGCCCTGCAGTTACACAACCGTTCCGACAGGTTCGATCGCAATCTATCCAGATGAGAACACGTTCTCCTCCGACTAGACCACGCTGGAGTCGCTGTATGTTTAAAATTTGGTTCCTTTATTTATAGTTAGTATTTTTGGTGTATTAATTGATTTGTTTTATATTTTTAATGACTTATGTAGAGTGATTTAGGGAGTGGGGGGGAGGTGGTAGCATGTGTAGTAGATTATACGAGATCGTGGTTAGTTAGTATTTATCTAGTTGTGTTCACCTAGTTGTTCTTGCGAGGGTTGAGCTCTGCTCTTTCGGCCCGCCTCTCAACTGTGAATCAATCAATTTTTACTAGCTAATAAAAAAAATCCACATACACACACCAAGAAAGCAGCCCGTAACAGGTGTCTAATGCCCAAGTACCTATGTACTGCTCGGTAAGAGGAGCATCAGAATGAATGAAACTCTGCTGATTTTCGTTTGCGCCATCACCGGGGGATCGATTTTTGACCCTAGGATTACGAGTCGAGAGCGCTGTCCACTCAGCTATAAAGCCCCCTAGTGTGTGTATTGGTGCAAAAGATAATTTGGGAGAGGTTAATGGAAAGTAATGATGTTTGGTGGCCTTGAAGGCGCTGGAAGAGGGTTGCCAGTTATGAATTTAAATTATAAATTTATTAAGATAGGATATATATGCAAAAGACGTTGAGAGAGATAGTAAGAAAAGTGTTTCTGACTGAGGTTAGGTACTGTGTGATTGACTTGTATGTTAGGAAAAAGAATATTTATCAGAAACATAGATGTTCTTTAGAAATGTTTGTTTGCAAATAGTTGCAAATTATTGGGTAAAATCCAATGGTTACCGTACCTTGAACAAACACACGTGAGCACAATTAGTCGACGGGGGTCAGAGAGTGAGAGTGAACAGCGAAACAGTAACAAAAAATGTGACTATAATGGGAAACTGTCATTCAAACGTATACATGTTAACCATATAAATTACAGTAGCATTAAACGCGGGCATACGTACTTATGTCAATCAATTTACATAAATAAACATTCACAAATATGTACCTTTAAAATGGACACATACAGATAATTACCGTACACATGTCAGTTTAATTACAGGTACACATAAACACATACAGCTTCACGTGTCTGTCGGTCATGACAATAGTACACATGGATACGAACACAAAACAGTCCATTATCAACTAGTGTGTGTATGAGTGTGTGTGTGTGTTTGTGTGTGTGTGTGTGTGAGTGTGTGTGTGTGTGTGTGTGTGTGTGTGTGTGTGTGTGTGTGTGTGTGTGTGTGTGTGTGTGTGTGTGTGTGTGTGTATTCTCACCTGGTTTTGTTTGCAGGGGTTGAGCTCTGGCTTTTTGGTCCCGCGTGTGTGTGTGTGTGTGTGTGTGTGTGTGTACTCACCTATTTGTGCTTGCAGGATCGAGCAATGACTCTTGGATCCCAAATCTTGTGTGTGTGGTCCAAATCTTGGATCTTATATAAGATCCATATATTTATATAATTATATAAATTTTATAAATAAATAAATTTATTATATAATAAAATATACGAAAAAAATGATATATTTAAATATATAAAATTTATTATTTTTAAATAAATAATATTTATTTAAATAAATAAATAAAATATATAAAAAAATATATTTATAAATATATATGTATATTTAAATATTGATCTGTATGGATATGGACCCTGTGGGTCCAGGAGGCCATCTGTGTCCCCTCAGATGGTCTCCCTTATCACAGTTTTTGTCTATGGATGTGTGTGAGTGTGAGTGTCCGGGTGAGTGTGGGGGTCCCTGTGAGTGTCCGGATGATTATGGTTTCAGGAGGCCATCTGTGTCCCCTCAGATGGTCTCCCTTATCACAGTTTGTGTCTATGAATGTGTGTCAGTGTGTGAGTGTGAGTGTCCGGATGATGTAACCGAACCGGAGTGTCCGGTTACATCTGTGGTTTCAGGAGGCCATCTGTGTCCCCTCAGATGGTCTCCCTTATCACAGTCTATGGATGTGTGTGTGTGTGAGTGTCCCTGTGAATGTTCGGATAAGGGTGTGTGTGTGTGTTTGTGTGTCCGGATATATGTGAGGTTTGGTTCCAGGAACCATTTGTGTCCCTCCTCCCCCAAATCTCCTCCCTTATTCCCACCGTGGGTTCGAATCCCAGGTGATTAGACCTACCCTAGGTCTATGGATCCAAGGTATCCATCCGTGGGCCCAACGGATTTCACCCCTTCCCCACTTTCCTAGGGCCAGGCCAATTCCAGCTATCCAGGGAACCTGTCGAAACAGAGGCAGCTACAGGAGGGGACACACAAATATTTGTGCCCTGCAGTTACACAACCGTTCCGACAGGCTCGATCGCAATCTATCCAGATGAGAACACGTTCTCCTCCGACTAGACCACGCTGGAGTCGCTGTATGTTTAAAATTTGGTTCCTTTATTTATAGTTAGTATTTTTGGTGTATTAATTGATTTGTTTTATATTTTTAATGACTTATGTAGAGTGATTTAGGGAGTGGGGGGGAGGTGGTAGCATGTGTAGTAGATTATACGAGATCGTGGTTAGTTAGTATTTATCTAGTTGTGTTCACCTAGTTGTTCTTGCGAGGGTTGAGCTCTGCTCTTTCGGCCCGCCTCTCAACTGTGAATCAATCAATTTTTACTAGCTAATAAAAAAAATCCACATACACACACCAAGAAAGCAGCCCGTAACAGGTGTCTAATGCCCAAGTACCTATGTACTGCTCGGTAAGAGGAGCATCAGAATGAATGAAACTCTGCTGATTTTCGTTTGCGCCATCACCGGGGGATCGATTTTTGACCCTAGGATTACGAGTCGAGAGCGCTGTCCACTCAGCTATAAAGCCCCCTAGTGTGTGTATTGGTGCAAAAGATAATTTGGGAGAGGTTAATGGAAAGTAATGATGTTTGGTGGCCTTGAAGGCGCTGGAAGAGGGTTGCCAGTTATGAATTTAAATTATAAATTTATTAAGATAGGATATATATGCAAAAGACGTTGAGAGAGATAGTAAGAAAAGTGTTTCTGACTGAGGTTAGGTACTGTGTGATTGACTTGTATGTTAGGAAAAAGAATATTTATCAGAAACATAGATGTTCTTTAGAAATGTTTGTTTGCAAATAGTTGCAAATTATTGGGTAAAAAGCCAATGGTTACCGTACCTTGAACAAACACACGTGAGCACAATTAGTCGACGGGGGTCAGAGAGTGAGAGTGAACAGCGAAACAGTAACAAAAAATGTGACTATAATGGGAAACTATGTCATTCAAACGTATACATGTTAACCATATAAATTACAGTAGCATTAAACGCGGGCATACGTACATATGTCAATCAATTTACATAAATAAACATTCACAAATATGTACCTTTAAAATGGACACATACAGATAATTACCGTACACATGTCAGTTTAATTACAGGTACACATAAACACATACAGCTTCACGTGTCTGTCGGTCATGACAATAGTACACATGGATACGAACACAAAACAGTCCATTATCAACTAGTGTGTGTATGAGTGTGTGTGTGTGTTTGTGTGTGTGTGTGTGTGTGTGTGTGAGTGTGTGTGTGTGTGTGTGTGTGTGTGTGTGTGTGTGTGTGTGTGTGTGTATTCTCACCTGGTTTTGTTTGCAGGGGTTGAGCTCTGGCTTTTTGGTCCCGCGTGTGTGTGTGTGTGTGTGTGTGTGTGTGTGTGTACTCACCTATTTGTGCTTGCAGGATCGAGCAATGACTCTTGGATCCCAAATCTTGTGTGTGTGGTCCAAATCTTGGATCTTATATAAGATCCATATATTTATATAATTATATAAATTTTATAAATAAATAAATTTATTATATAATAAAATATACGAAAAAAATGATATATTTAAATATATAAAATTCATTATTTTTAAATAAATAATATTTATTTAAATAAATAAATAAAATATATAAAAAATTATATTTATAAATATATATGTATATTTAAATATTGATCTGTATGGATATGGACCCTGTGGGTCCAGGAGGCCATCTGTGTCCCCTCAGATGGTCTCTCAAATTACTTTCTTTGGTGATCTGTATCAAAGCGGATTCAATTATGTTTCTGTTATAGGTGCTTTTACAAATTGTTATTGAAGACGCACTCTCCCAATCAATTTGGTGAGCTTTTTCTGACAAATGCACAAACAAAGCATTAGATAATTGGCCATGTCTTACAGAGTATTTATGTTGCGATACATAAAGAGAGAGTTGGGAGAGTGCGTCTTCAATAACAAATTGTAAAAGCACCTATAACGGAAACATAATTGAATCCGCTTTGATACAGATCACCAAAGAAAGTAATTTGAATATTAGCAGTGGTCTATATAACTTAGATCCATTTCTAATAGATCAGCTAAAGGGCGATTTAAGTAGAATCATTGAAAAACATTTGTCTCACTAATTTATTGTATATATTTACCTCTTTATGTTATAATTACCTATGTATTATGCTTGTATGTCTGCTGTATCAGATGGGCCATTGGGCTACATCGGATGGGCCAATTGGGTGCATCTGATGGGCCAATGGGCCTTCTGCGTTGTCCAAGTATTGTACCTCACCTTACTTCACCACTCTCTCCTGCCTATTTATACCCATCACTCGATCTGTAAAATGACCTTCAGAAGATGTATTTAATATACGAAAGTACTTAAGGAAATTTCCTGTTTCATTTTTCCTCCGTGGTCTGACATTGTCACATTCTTAATCACGTGTTTATTTTCGTGATATACACACATAAATATATATGTATATTTAAATATTGATCTGTATGGATATGGACCCTGTGGGTCCAGGAGGCCATCTGTGTCCCCTCAGATGGTCTCCCTTATCACAGTTTTTGTCTATGGATGTGTGTGAGTGTGGGGGTCCCTGTGAGTGTCCGGATGATTATGGTTTCAGGAGGCCATCTGTGTCCCCTCAGATGGTCTCCTTTATCACAGTTTGTGTCTATGAATGTGTGTCAGTGTGTGAGTGTGAGTGTCCGGATGATGTAACCGAACCGGAGTGTCCGGTTACATCTGTGGTTTCAGGAGGCCATCTGTGTCCCCTCAGATGGTCTCCCTTATCACAGTCTATGGATGTGTGTGTGTGTGAGTGTCCCTGTGAATGTTCGGATAAGGGTGTGTGTGTGTGTTTGTGTGTCCGGATATATGTGAGGTTTGGTTCCAGGAACCATTTGTGTCCCTCCTCCCCCAAATCTCCTCCCTTATTCCCACCGTGGGTTCGAATCCCAGGTGATTAGACCTACCCTAGGTCTATGGATCCAAGGTATCCATCCGTGGGCCCAACGGATTTCACCCCTTCCTCACTTTCCTAGGGCCAGGCCAATTCCAGCTATCCAGGGAACCTGTCGAAACAGAGGAAGCTACAGGAGGGGACACACAAATATTTGTGCCCTGCAGTTACACAACCGTTCCGACAGGCTCGATCGCAATCTATCCAGATGAGAACACGTTCTCCTCCGACTAGACCACGCTGGAGTCGCTGTATGTTTAAAATTTGGTTCCTTTATTTATAGTTAGTATTTTTGGTGTATTAATTGATTTGTTTTATATTTTTAATGACTTATGTAGAGTGATTTAGGGAGTGGGGGGGAGGTGGTAGCATGTGTAGTAGATTATACGAGATCGTGGTTAGTTAGTATTTATCTAGTTGTGTTCACCTAGTTGTTCTTGCGAGGGTTGAGCTCTGCTCTTTCGGCCCGCCTCTCAACTGTGAATCAATCAATTTTTACTAGCTAATAAAAAAAATCCACATACACACACCAAGAAAGCAGCCCGTAACAGGTGTCTAATGCCCAAGTACCTATGTACTGCTCGGTAAGAGGAGCATCAGAATGAATGAAACTCTGCTGATTTTCGTTTGCGCCATCACCGGGGGATCGATTTTTGACCCTAGGATTACGAGTCGAGAGCGCTGTCCACTCAGCTATAAAGCCCCCTAGTGTGTGTATTGGTGCAAAAGATAATTTGGGAGAGGTTAATGGAAAGTAATGATGTTTGGTGGCCTTGAAGGCGCTGGAAGAGGGTTGCCAGTTATGAATTTAAATTATAAATTTATTAAGATAGGATATATATGCAAAAGAAGTTGAGAGAGATAGTAAGAAAAGTGTTTCTGACTGAGGTTAGGTACTGTGTGATTGACTTGTATGTTAGGAAAAAGAATATTTATCAGAAACATAGATGTTCTTTAGAAATGTTTGTTTGCAAATAGTTGCAAATTATTGGGTAAAAAGCCAATGGTTACCGTACCTTGAACAAACACACGTGAGCACAATTAGTCGACGGGGGTCAGAGAGTGAGAGTGAACAGCGAAACAGTAACAAAAAATGTGACTATAATGGGAAACTATGTCATTCAAACGTATACATGTTAACCATATAAATTACAGTAGCATTAAACGCGGGCATACGTACATATGTCAATCAATTTACATAAATAAACATTCACAAATATGTACCTTTAAAATGGACACATACAGATAATTACCGTACACATGTCAGTTTAATTACAGGTACACATAAACACATACAGCTTCACGTGTCTGTCCGTCATGACAATAGTACACATGGATACGAACACAAAACAGTCCATTATCAACTAGTGTGTGTATGAGTGTGTGTGTGTGTTTGTGTGTGTGTGTGTGTGTGTGTGTGTGTGTGAGTGTGTGTGTGTGTGTATGTGTGTGTGTGTATTCTCACCTGGTTTTGTTTGCAGGGGTTGAGCTCTGGCTTTTTGGTCCCGCGTGTGTGTGTGTGTGTGTGTGTGTGTGTACTCACCTATTTGTGCTTGCAGGATCGAGCAATGACTCTTGGATCCCAAATCTTGTGTGTGTGGTCCAAATCTTGGATCTTATATAAGATCCATATATTTATATAATTATATAAATTTTATAAATAAATAAATTTATTATATAATAAAATATACGAAAAAAATGATATATTTAAATATATAAAATTCATTATTTTTAAATAAATAATATTTATTTAAATAAATAAATAAAATATATAAAAAATTATATTTATAAATATATATGTATATTTAAATATTGATCTGTATGGATATGGACCCTGTGGGTCCAGGAGGCCATCTGTGTCCCCTCAGATGGTCTCTCAAATTACTTTCTTTGGTGATCTGTATCAAAGCGGATTCAATTATGTTTCTGTTATAGGTGCTTTTACAATTTGTTATTGAAGACGCACTCTCCCAATCAATTTGGTGAGCTTTTTCTGACAAATGCACAAACAAAGCATTAGATAATTGGCCATGTCTTACAGAGTATTTATGTTGCGATACATAAAGAGAGAGTTGGGAGAGTGCGTCTTCAATAACAAATTGTAAAAGCACCTATAACAGAAACATAATTTAATCCGCTTTGATACAGATCACCAAAGAAAGTAATTTGAATATTAGCAGTGGTCTATATAACTTAGATCCATTTCTAATAGATCAGCTAAAGGGCGATTTAAGTAGAATCATTGAAAAACATTTGTCTCACTAATTTATTGTATATATTTACCTCTTTATGTAATAATTACGTATGTATTATGCTTGTATGTCTGCTGTATCAGATGGGCCATTGGGCTACATCGGATGGGCCAATTGGGTGCATCTGATGGGCCAATGGGCCTTCTGCGTTGTCCAAGTATTGTACCTCACCTTACTTCACCACTCTCTCCTGCCTATTTATACCCATCACTCGATCTGTAAAATGACCTTCTGAAGATGTATTTAATATACGAAAGTACTTAAGGAAATTTCCTGTTTCATTTTTCCTCCGTGGTCTGACATTGTCACATTCTTAATCACGTGTTTATTTTCGTGATATACACACATAAATATATATGTATATTTAAATATTGATCTGTATGGATATGGACCCTGTGGGTCCAGGAGACCATCTGTGTCCCCTCAGATGGTCTCCCTTATCACAGTTTTTGTCTATGGATGTGTGTGAGTGTGAGTGTCCGGGTGAGTGTGGGGGTCCCTGTGAGTGTCCGGATGATTATGGTTTCAGGAGGCCATCTGTGTCCCCTCAGATGGTCTCCCTTATCACAGTTTGTGTCTATGAATGTGTGTCAGTGTGTGAGTGTGAGTGTCCGGATGATGTAACCGAACCGGAGTTTCCGGTTACATCTGTGGTTTCAGGAGGCCATCTGTGTCCCCTCAGATGGTCTCCCTTATCACAGTCTATGGATGTGTGTGTGTGTGAGTGTCCCTGTGAATGTTCGGATAAGGGTGTGTGTGTGTGTGTGTCCGGATATATGTGAGGTTTGGTTCCAGGAACCATTTGTGTCCCTCCTCCCCCAAATCTCCTCCCTTATTCCCACCGTGGGTTCGAATCCCAGGTGATTAGACCTACCCTAGGTCTATGGATCCAAGGTATCCATCCGTGGGCCCAACGGATTTCACCCCTTCCCCACTTTCCTAGGGCCAGGCCAATTCCAGCTATCCAGGGAACCTGTCGAAACAGAGGAAGCTACAGGAGGGGACACACAAATATTTGTGCCCTGCAGTTACACAACCGTTCCGACAGGCTCGATCGCAATCTATCCAGATGAGAACACGTTCTCCTCCGACTAGACCACGCTGGAGTCGCTGTATGTTTAAAATTTGGTTCCTTTATTTATAGTTAGTATTTTTGGTGTATTATTTGATTTGTTTTATATTTTTAATGACTTATGTAGAGTGATTTAGGGAGTGGGGGGGAGGTGGTAGCATGTGTAGTAGATTATACGAGATCGTGGTTAGTTAGTATTTATCTAGTTGTGTTCACCTAGTTGTTCTTGCGAGGGTTGAGCTCTGCTCTTTCGGCCCGCCTCTCAACTGTGAATCAATCAATTTTTACTAGCTAATAAAAAAAATCCACATACACACACCAAGAAAGCAGCCCGTAACAGGTGTCTAATGCCCAAGTACCTATGTACTGCTCGGTAAGAGGAGCATCAGAATGAATGAAACTCTGCTGATTTTCGTTTGCGCCATCACCGGGGGATCGATTTTTGACCCTAGGATTACGAGTCGAGAGCGCTGTCCACTCAGCTATAAAGCCCCCTAGTGTGTGTATTGGTGCAAAAGATAATTTGGGAGAGGTTAATGGAAAGTAATGATGTTTGGTGGCCTTGAAGGCGCTGGAAGAGGGTTGCCAGTTATGAATTTAAATTATAAATTTATTAAGATGGGATATATATGCAAAAGAAGTTGAGAGAGATAGTAAGAAAAGTGTTTCTGACTGAGGTTAGGTACTGTGTGATTGACTTGTATGTTAGGAAAAAGAATATTTATCAGAAACATAGATGTTCTTTAGAAATGTTTGTTTGCAAATAGTTGCAAATTATTGGGTAAAAAGCCAATGGTTACCGTACCTTGAACAAACACACGTGAGCACAATTAGTCGACGGGGGTCAGAGAGTGAGAGTGAACAGCGAAACAGTAACAAAAAATGTGACTATAATGGGAAACTATGTCATTCAAACGTATACATGTTAACCATATAAATTACAGTAGCATTAAACGCGGGCATACGTACATATGTCAATCAATTTACATAAATAAACATTCACAAATATGTACCTTTAAAATGGACACATACAGATAATTACCGTACACATGTCAGTTTAATTACAGGTACACATAAACACATACAGCTTCACGTGTCTGTCCGTCATGACAATAGTACACATGGATACGAACACAAAACAGTCCATTATCAACTAGTGTGTGTATGAGTGTGTGTTTGTGTGTGTGTGTGTGTGTGTGTGTGTGTGTGTGTGTGTGTGTGAGTGTGTGTGTGTGTGTGTGTGTATGTGTGTGTGTGTATTCTCACCTGGTTTTGTTTGCAGGGGTTGAGCTCTGGCTTTTTGGTCCCGCGTGTGTGTGTGTGTGTGTGTGTGTGTGTAC
Organism: Procambarus clarkii; assembly: GCF_040958095.1. Lineage (NCBI taxonomy): Eukaryota > Metazoa > Arthropoda > Malacostraca > Decapoda > Cambaridae > Procambarus > Procambarus clarkii. Next base: position 26,258 of record NW_027189642.1, read on the forward strand.
TCACCTATTTGTGCTTGCAGGATCGAGCAATGACTCTTGGATCCCAAATCTTGTGTGTGTGGTCCAAATCTTGGATCTTATATAAGATCCATATATTTATATAATTATATAAATTTTATAAATAAATAAATTTATTATATAATAAAATATACGAAAAAAATGATATATTTAAATATATAAAATTCATTATTTTTAAATAAATAATATTTATTTAAATAAATAAATAAAATATATAAAAAATTATATTTATAAATATATATGTATATTTAAATATTGATCTGTATGGATATGGACCCTGTGGGTCCAGGAGGCCATCTGTGTCCCCTCAGATGGTCTCTCAAATTACTTTCTTTGGTGATCTGTATCAAAGCGGATTCAATTATGTTTCTGTTATAGGTGCTTTTACAATTTGTTATTGAAGACGCACTCTCCCAATCAATTTGGTGAGCTTTTTCTGACAAATGCACAAACAAAGCATTAGATAATTGGCCATGTCTTACAGAGTATTGTCACGTGGGGGTGGGCGGTCCGGGGCTCTGCTAACACTCGGCTGCTAGGGGCTCAAAAGGCCCAAATACTCAGCCCCTCCGACTCCCTGGATTCACCGGAGTCTCCTTGGTCACACAAGATAGGACCAACAATGCCCACCTCCGCAGGTCTTTGCTTCCACCACAAAGGGGTGCCACTGATTCACCCTGGAAGCCCTTCAGTCAACCACGGGGAAACTGCTGTTAACAGTTCCGGCCTAGACCCGTGGGGGAGTGAAGGAAGACTCAGGCTTACCTATAACCATAACCTCCCTGAGTCTTGCCCGCCAGACAAAAAAAAGGTTGCAGGAACTCCTTTCCCGCCTGTCTTCTCTATCTTCCTCTTAGCAAGGTCGCCAGCTGGGTTATTATATCTGCACCCCAGCAATGCAGTTCAGTGGGTGTATCATATATCGTTTGTAGCCAGAAATGTATGCTCATAGAGAAATATCACAAATGGAGGCACACTCAAACACAGTAATAAAATGTGTGGATTTACTGACGCAAATTACATGAACACACACACACAATCACAAGTAATACATGAATATGGAATATGGATGATGAGTCTGGAGATCGTCAGCCTCTTCTTCCACGACCTCCAACTCTCCTTCAACTGGGCAGGAAGACAGGAGTCTCACACTCTCACAGGAGGGCCTCTTCACCACGTCGGCACCTCTTCTTCACTGTCCTGCCATCCATACACACTGTCCTCTCTGACAGTCCTGGACACAAGCTGCCTTGCAGCCTATTCTACTATTAAAGTAATAAAGTCTTGCTGCCACAATACACAAGTAAATATCGTGGCCTAACTAGCCTACTCATACAAGGGGTAATGGGAGGGAAAAATGATCTACTTTACACTCCTGGCTCACGACGCCTGTCCCTCGATGGTGTGAGGTTCCCACGCTTCCTTGGGTCGATCCTCGACGATCCAGGGCGTTCCACAGGTCCTCAGGTGTCGTGAATCCTTCGCGTCGTCGCCGTTCCAATCCCTGAGATTCAGCTGCCCCAATCCTGGTTCATCGATGGGCGCTGAGCTAATCACTATCTTTCCCCACACTCGCCTCTCCCACAGGGCGTCGCTCCTTGTCCTAGGCACGGTGTCGTCCTTCCAAGATTCTCAGTGGATGTGACCCCAGTCACAGCTAGCTTGCTCGCCCACCTTCCAGACCTCAACGTCCAGCCAGCGGCGCCGCCCAGCGTCGTCGCCGACTATTTTCCAAGTTTGGGCACTTCTCTGCTCACTGAACTTGGTTCCTCTTTGGCTTCCCAGAAGCGCAGGGTCTCCAATAACTATGGTGGGCAACGAAGGCCAGCTCAATCCACTGAACAAGGCTTGCAGAGCCTCCAATCCTTGAGAGCAGACCGAGGCGCGTCCTGTCGCTTCCACGGTCAGTACAACTCTGACGTTGGCGCCGCCCGGGGCACTCGGTGACGTCATGGCGGGCCCTGATTTGTCGCCCGCGACCTACGTCGGCCAATCCGCGATCGGCATAGTGTCCCTTCCACAAGGTCATATCTGCCGTAGGGGATACTGTTTCATTTTATAACAGGGCGCCAATTTTCCTTTATTTACAACTTATAATATAACCTCCTTCCATTAAATGGCAGCCGGTCTGGTCGCCACATATATCATTAGACTCCCTGAACCTCAGAGAATCAGTAGGGAGAGCTGATATGACTCTTTAAGCCGGCAAACGAAAGAAATAGGAGAGGGCACCGTAACATACCCCTCCCCTTAAAATAAGAGTCATATCGGAAGAGCAGCACTCAAGAGGGCAATCTATACTCTTGCTCCCTCCATTCCTGAAGTGTCACTCCTCCAGTTGGTGACGTGGCTCGTACCACCTTGCCAGTCACTTGCCTCATTGTATCTCCACCTCGCATAGTACCGGGTGTGACGGGTGTTCCCTGAACACCTACAAGAAATCCTCTCTCCGTGGCTACGAGTGTACTTCCACGGCTCGTTACCACTGTAATATTCAGTGCATGCAGCGCCTCCACCGCGTCGTGCACTCCGAGATAGTCTTGCATTTACACTGCGTCCTACAGGTACTCCATGTTTCCTCTCATGATCTCCTCTTCGCCAATCTTCTCTCTTCTCGGTTCCTCTTCTCCCGTAGGTGCGTTGTCTCCTCACAGTGGCACTTGTAACCTGTACTCCATCCAGCAGCTTCCTCTCTTCCACACTAGGCTTTTGCGATGGCCCAATGCCCCTCTGGTTAGGCTGGCGCCTACCCTGGGTGTACCTATTCCCTGCTTTCTTCGTATTGCCTCTCCTATACCACTCGCTCCTTCGTTCCCGACGAACATCTTCACTCCTCCATGAGATTCTCTTCCCTGCAGACGTCTTCTTCGGTTCGTGGTTGGGCTCATCCACCTCCCTGTGGCTCACCTCACCACGGTGGTTCATCTTGCACCTACCACTATTCATCTGGCTGGCATAGGGTGCACTGCGTCGTGGCTCCTCCACTCTGCCCCTCACTGCCGTTCGCTCATCCACTGAGCTTACTTTATTCACGTTTCTGTATGGAGGGAGTGCGGTCTGCAGCCTCTTCACCGCCCCAGGCGTTTGTACAGCTGCTCCTCGCCACTCCTCCATACGCATCATCAGGCTTAGTCGGAGGTCCCCGTCGGGGTTTTCCACAACCTCCGACGACCTCTCTGCACTCTCGCCCTCGTTGTCGTCGTCTCTGGCGACGTTTCCCCTGGCGAAGTCGGCTTCCTCACTATTATTTGGAGCGACGGATACCTCACCTGGCAGGGTTGTACCGCTGCTTGCAACATAGGCACTCTTGGCCCAATCGGGTTGTATCCTGCCTCCTCCGAGGTCATTACCCAGCACCATCTGTACATGCTCTAGGGGTAACTTAGGGGCTACAGCTACTATAGCTTTCTCGACTCCGCAGTCGGCAATCAGCTGTACTTCGTGAAGTGGCAACCTGTATTCCTCCCCCACACTGCGTATCCTCACCACTCCCACAGGTGAATCATTAAATTCCTTGGGGAGAATACTCCTGGTCACCATACTTATGTCAGCACCCGTATCTCGAAGAACGGCAACCTCCACTGGGTCTGACTTTCCAAACTTCACGTTGGCCCCGAAAACGAAGGGATGTTCACCCAACTTCATTTCCCAACCATTCACGTTGGGTCCACTATAATATGGAGTGTGAACAAACACTCTCTCCTCTTCCAACATTAATCCTACATTCCTTTGGTGCTCCTCACACTCGCGGGCATAATGTCCTCTCACGCCACAGTTGTAGCATCGGCTGCCTCTCCTGGGCGGCCACTCGCTAGTCACTCTGGCGGTACCACTTGCAGACGTCCCCTGGGTCCTCCTTGGACTCCCTGTCGTCGTGTCCGGGACTGCAGCACTTGCTCCTGAGCTAGGTCCACTGCCCACAGCTTGGGGCTTCCTCCCCGCGTCTCTTGAGCTCTTGAACCACGTTACTTCCTCGGGCACACTACTCTTGGGAGAGTCCCCACTCGTCCTCGCTCCTCCTGAACTCCTAAAGTTCCCTCCCGACCTGGGGTAAGGCGAGTGTCTGGGCGGCCCCTCCCTCCTGATATGTAGTGCCTCCTCCAGCATGTCGGCTCGATCCGCTGCAGCTTTCAGGTCCTTAATACCTGCTTCTCTCACCCTTACTCGCAACTCAGGATGGAGCACCGACATGAACTTCTCCATCACTATCAGTCGTTTAACATCATCCACCGACTCCGCTTCCTCCGCCTTCAACCATCGTAGGAATTTCCGTTCCATCTCCCTGGCGGTCTCGGCGTAAGTCTTTCCCGACGCTCTTGTACACTCTCTGAACCGCTTCCGGTACATCTCCGGAGTCAGCCGGAATGAGTGGAGAACCGCATTCTTAATCGCGTCATAACTAGTACACTCCTCTAGGTCCAGCATGTTATAGGCTTCCCGGGCCTCACCAGTCAACCTGCCCTGGACCAGAGCAGCCCAATCATCTTCCGGCCACTCCTTCAGAGTCGCTATCCGTTCAAAGTGTTCGAAGAACGCCTCAGCTTCTTGTGGTTCGAACGTAGGTAAGTCACGTTCCCTTACCTTGAGGTCATCCCGCCGTGCAGGTAGTGAGGGCAGACCACGTTCAACGCGACGCAATTCGACTTCTTTCTTTGCCTTTATCTCCTCCAGTCGCAGTCGTCTCTCTCCTTCTTCTCGCTGCAGCCGAGCTTCTCGCTCCTCTCGCTGCAGCTGCAGCCGTGCTTCTCGCTCCTCTCGCTGCAGCTGGGCTTCCAGTTGCATCTTCATTATTTCCAGTTGCAGGCTCCTCTTACTACAGCTGGACCTTCCACTGCTCCCATGTTCACTGTGAATTCTCTCCACACTGGTAGGCGCTTGGGGGGGCCCTAGTCGGGACGGTTCACCTTGCGACGGCTCTCCTCGGGACGGCTCCTCTTGAGATGGCTCCTCTCCCGTCGCTTCCTCTCGAGCTGTGAGCTGTGCCATGATCTCTATCCTTCGCTCCGCTACCTTAGTCGTCCTCAACCTGATCACAAAGTGGTTTGCCACTTGTTGGAGCTGGGCCTTGGTACACTCCTCCAAAATTCTCTCGTCCCTTGTGTCAATAAATTTCTTTACTTTGTCTTCCTCCATCTCTATATCAACAAGCATACACGACAGCACAGACAAGTTAGTAGGCACTAATTTCACCGTTTCAGTCCCTTAGCTGGTTGAGTAACAGTACCACCAAATTCACTGGCCACACTGTATTAGTACCCTGGCAACACTTGTCTTGAAATTTGGTCCACACTGTAGCTTGATCCGCGCTTCCTGGCGAAGTTCCCAGTTCTTGGCTACTGGGGTTCGAATCCTGGCGAGGTCGCCAGTTCTCTTGTCACGTGGGGGTGGGCGGTCCGGGGCTCTGCTAACACTCGGCTGCTAGGGGCTCAAAAGGCCCAAATACTCAGCCCCTCCGACTCCCTGGATTCACCGGAGTCTCCTTGGTCACACAAGATAGGACCAACAATGCCCACCTCCGCAGGTCTTTGCTTCCACCACAAAGGGGTGCCACTGATTCACCCTGGAAGCCCTTCAGTCAACCACGGGGAAACTGCTGTTAACAGTTCCGGCCTAGACCCGTGGGGGAGTGAAGGAAGACTCAGGCTTACCTATAACCATAACCTCCCTGAGTCTTGCCCGCCAGACAAAAAAAAGGTTGCAGGAACTCCTTTCCCACCTGTCTTCTCTATCTTCCTCTTAGCAAGGTCGCCAGCTGGGTTATTATATCTGCACCCCAGCAATGCAGTTCAGTGGGTGTATCATATATCGTTTGTAGCCAGAAATGTATGCTCATAGAGAAATATCACAAATGGAGGCACACTCAAACACAGTAATAAAATGTGTGGATTTACTGACGCAAATTACATGAACACACACACACAATCACAAGTAATACATGAATATGGAATATGGATGATGAGTCTGGAGATCGTCAGCCTCTTCTTCCACGACCTCCAACTCTCCTTCAACTGGGCAGGAAGACAGGAGTCTCACACTCTCACAGGAGGGCCTCTTCACCACGTCGGCACCTCTTCTTCACTGTCCTGCCATCCATACACACTGTCCTCTCTGACAGTCCTGGACACAAGCTGCCTTGCAGCCTATTCTACTATTAAAGTAATAAAGTCTTGCTGCCACAATACACAAGTAAATATCGTGGCCTAACTAGCCTACTCATACAAGGGGTAATGGGAGGGAAAAATGATCTACCTTACACTCCTGGCTCACGACGCCTGTCCCTCGATGGTGTGAGGTTCCCACGCTTCCTTGGGTCGATCCTCGACGATCCAGGGCGTTCCACAGGTCCTCAGGTGTCGTGAATCCTTCGCGTCGTCGCCGTTCCAATCCCTGAGATTCAGCTGCCCCAATCCTGGTTCATCGATGGGCGCTGAGCTAATCACTATCTTTCCCCACACTCGCCTCTCCCACAGGGCGTCGCTCCTTGTCCTAGGCACGGTGTCGTCCTTCCAAGATTCTCAGTGGATGTGACCCCAGTCACAGCTAGCTTGCTCGCCCACCTTCCAGACCTCAACGTCCAGCCAGCGGCGCCGCCCAGCGTCGTCGCCGACTATTTTCCAAGTTTGGGCACTTCTCTGCTCACTGAACTTGGTTCCTCTTTGGCTTCCCAGAAGCGCAGGGTCTCCAATAACTATGGTGGGCAACGAAGGCCAGCTCAATCCACTGAACAAGGCTTGCAGAGCCTCCAATCCTAGAGAGCAGACCGAGGCGCGTCCTGTCGCTTCCACGGTCAGTACAACTCTGACGTTGGCGCCGCCCGGGGCACTCGGTGACGTCATGGCGGGCCCTGATTTGTCGCCCGCGACCTACGTCGGCCAATCCGCGATCGGCATAGTGTCCCTTCCACAAGGTCATATCTGCCGTAGGGGATACTGTTTCATTTTATAACAGGGCGCCAATTTTCCTTTATTTACAACTTATAATATAACCTCCTTCCATTAAATGGCAGCCGGTCTGGTCGCCACATATATCATTAGACTCCCTGAACCTCAGAGAATCAGTAGGGAGAGCTGATATGACTCTTTAAGCCGGCAAACGAAAGAAATAGGAGAGGGCACCGTAACATACCCCTCCCCTTAAAATAAGAGTCATATCGGAAGAGCAGCACTCAAGAGGGCAATCTATACTCTTGCTCCCTCCATTCCTGAAGTGTCACTCCTCCAGTTGGTGACGTGGCTCGTACCACCTTGCCAGTCACTTGCCTCATTGTATCTCCACCTCGCATAGTACCGGGTGTGACGGGTGTTCCCTGAACACCTACAAGAAATCCTCTCTCCGTGGCTACGAGTGTACTTCCACGGCTCGTTACCACTGTAATATTCAGTGCATGCAGCGCCTCCACCGCGTCGTGCACTCCGAGATAGTCTTGCATTTACACTGCGTCCTACAGGTACTCCATGTTTCCTCTCATGATCTCCTCTTCGCCAATCTTCTCTCTTCTCGGTTCCTCTTCTCCCGTAGGTGCGTTGTCTCCTCACAGTGGCACTTGTAACCTGTACTCCATCCAGCAGCTTCCTCTCTTCCACACTAGGCTTTTGCGATGGCCCAATGCCCCTCTGGTTAGGCTGGCGCCTACCCTGGGTGTACCTATTCCCTGCTTTCTTCGTATTGCCTCTCCTATACCACTCGCTCCTTCGTTCCCGACGAACATCTTCACTCCTCCATGAGATTCTCTTCCCTGCAGACGTCTTCTTCGGTTCGTGGTTGGGCTCATCCACCTCCCTGTGGCTCACCTCACCACGGTGGTTCATCTTGCACCTACCACTATTCATCTGGCTGGCATAGGGTGCACTGCGTCGTGGCTCCTCCACTCTGCCCCTCACTGCCGTTCGCTCATCCACTGAGCTTACTTTATTCACGTTTCTGTATGGAGGGAGTGCGGTCTGCAGCCTCTTCACCGCCCCAGGCGTTTGTACAGCTGCTCCTCGCCACTCCTCCATACGCATCATCAGGCTTAGTCGGAGGTCCCCGTCGGGGTTTTCCACAACCTCCGACGACCTCTCTGCACTCTCGCCCTCGTTGTCGTCGTCTCTGGCGACGTTTCCCCTGGCGAAGTCGGCTTCCTCACTATTATTTGGAGCGACGGATACCTCACCTGGCAGGGTTGTACCGCTGCTTGCAACATAGGCACTCTTGGCCCAATCGGGTTGTATCCTGCCTCCGAGGTCATTACCCAGCACCATCTGTACATGCTCTAGGGGTAACTTAGGGGCTACAGCTACTATAGCTTTCTCGACTCCGCAGTCGGCAATCAGCTGTACTTCGTGAAGTGGCAACCTGTATTCCTCCCCCACACTGCGTATCCTCACCACTCCCACAGGTGAATCATTAAATTCCTTGGGGAGAATACTCCTGGTCACCATACTTATGTCAGCACCCGTATCTCGAAGAACGGCAACCTCCACTGGGTCTGACTTTCCAAACTTCACGTTGGCCCCGAAAACGAAGGGATGTTCACCCAACTTCATTTCCCAACCATTCACGTTGGGTCCACTATAATATGGAGTGTGAACAAACACTCTCTCCTCTTCCAACATTAATCCTACATTCCTTTGGTGCTCCTCACACTCGCGGGCATAATGTCCTCTCACGCCACAGTTGTAGCATCGGCTGCCTCTCCTGGGCGGCCACTCGCTAGTCACTCTGGCGGTACCACTTGCAGACGTCCCCTGGGTCCTCCTTGGACTCCCTGTCGTCGTGTCCGGGACTGCAGCACTTGCTCCTGAGCTAGGTCCACTGCCCACAGCTTGGGGCTTCCTCCCCGCGTCTCTTGAGCTCTTGAACCACGTTACTTCCTCGGGCACACTACTCTTGGGAGAGTCCCCACTCGTCCTCGCTCCTCCTGAACTCCTAAAGTTCCCTCCCGACCTGGGGTAAGGCGAGTGTCTGGGCGGCCCCTCCCTCCTGATATGTAGTGCCTCCTCCAGCATGTCGGCTCGATCCGCTGCAGCTTTCAGGTCCTTAATACCTGCTTCTCTCACCCTTACTCGCAACTCAGGATGGAGCACCGACATGAACTTCTCCATCACTATCAGTCGTTTAACATCATCCACCGACTCCGCTTCCTCCGCCTTCAACCATCGTAGGAATTTCCGTTCCATCTCCCTGGCGGTCTCGGCGTAAGTCTTTCCCGACGCTCTTGTACACTCTCTGAACCGCTTCCGGTACATCTCCGGAGTCAGCCGGAATGAGTGGAGAACCGCATTCTTAATCGCGTCATAACTAGTACACTCCTCTAGGTCCAGCATGTTATAGGCTTCCCGGGCCTCACCAGTCAACCTGCCCTGGACCAGAGCAGCCCAATCATCTTCCGGCCACTCCTTCAGAGTCGCTATCCGTTCAAAGTGTTCGAAGAACGCCTCAGCTTCTTGTGGTTCGAACGTAGGTAAGTCACGTTCCCTTACCTTGAGGTCATCCCGCCGTGCAGGTAGTGAGGGCAGACCACGTTCAACGCGACGCAATTCGACTTCTTTCTTTGCCTTTATCTCCTCCAGTCGCAGTCGTCTCTCTCCTTCTTCTCGCTGCAGCCGAGCTTCTCGCTCCTCTCGCTGCAGCTGCAGCCGTGCTTCTCGCTCCTCTCGCTGCAGCTGGGCTTCCAGTTGCATCTTCATTATTTCCAGTTGCAGGCTCCTCTTACTACAGCTGGACCTTCCACTGCTCCCATGTTCACTGTGAATTCTCTCCACACTGGTAGGCGCTTGGGGGGGCCCTAGTCGGGACGGTTCACCTTGCGACGGCTCTCCTCGGGACGGCTCCTCTTGAGATGGCTCCTCTCCCGTCGCTTCCTCTCGAGCTGTGAGCTGTGCCATGATCTCTATCCTTCGCTCCGCTACCTTAGTCGTCCTCAACCTGATCACAAAGTGGTTTGCCACTTGTTGGAGCTGGGCCTTGGTACACTCCTCCAAAATTCTCTCGTCCCTTGTGTCAATAAATTTCTTTACTTTGTCTTCCTCCATCTCTATATCAACAAGCATACACGACAGCACAGACAAGTTAGTAGGCACTAATTTCACCGTTTCAGTCCCTTAGCTGGTTGAGTAACAGTACCACCAAATTCACTGGCCACACTGTATTAGTACCCTGGCAACACTTGTCTTGAAATTTGGTCCACACTGTAGCTTGATCCGCGCTTCCTGGCGAAGTTCCCAGTTCTTGGCTACTGGGGTTCGAATCCTGGCGAGGTCGCCAGTTCTCTTGTCACGTGGGGGTGGGCGGTCCGGGGCTCTGCTAACACTCGGCTGCTAGGGGCTCAAAAGGCCCAAATACTCAGCCCCTCCGACTCCCTGGATTCACCGGAGTCTCCTTGGTCACACAAGATAGGACCAACAATGCCCACCTCCGCAGGTCTTTGCTTCCACCACAAAGGGGTGCCACTGATTCACCCTGGAAGCCCTTCAGTCAACCACGGGGAAACTGCTGTTAACAGTTCCGGCCTAGACCCGTGGGGGAGTGAAGGAAGACTCAGGCTTACCTATAACCATAACCTCCCTGAGTCTTGCCCGCCAGACAAAAAAAAGGTTGCAGGAACTCCTTTCCCACCTGTCTTCTCTATCTTCCTCTTAGCAAGGTCGCCAGCTGGGTTATTATATCTGCACCCCAGCAATGCAGTTCAGTGGGTGTATCATATATCGTTTGTAGCCAGAAATGTATGCTCATAGAGAAATATCACAAATGGAGGCACACTCAAACACAGTAATAAAATGTGTGGATTTACTGACGCAAATTACATGAACACACACACACAATCACAAGTAATACATGAATATGGAATATGGATGATGAGTCTGGAGATCGTCAGCCTCTTCTTCCACGACCTCCAACTCTCCTTCAACTGGGCAGGAAGACAGGAGTCTCACACTCTCACAGGAGGGCCTCTTCACCACGTCGGCACCTCTTCTTCACTGTCCTGCCATCCATACACACTGTCCTCTCTGACAGTCCTGGACACAAGCTGCCTTGCAGCCTATTCTACTATTAAAGTAATAAAGTCTTGCTGCCACAATACACAAGTAAATATCGTGGCCTAACTAGCCTACTCATACAAGGGGTAATGGGAGGGAAAAATGATCTACCTTACACTCCTGGCTCACGACGCCTGTCCCTCGATGGTGTGAGGTTCCCACGCTTCCTTGGGTCGATCCTCGACGATCCAGGGCGTTCCACAGGTCCTCAGGTGTCGTGAAGCCTTCGCGTCGTCGCCGTTCCAATCCCTGAGATTCAGCTGCCCCAATCCTGGTTCATCGATGGGCGCTGAGCTAATCACTATCTTTCCCCACACTCGCCTCTCCCACAGGGCGTCGCTCCTTGTCCTAGGCACGGTGTCGTCCTTCCAAGATTCTCAGTGGATGTGACCCCAGTCACAGCTAGCTTGCTCGCCCACCTTCCAGACCTCAACGTCCAGCCAGCGGCGCCGCCCAGCGTCGTCGCCGACTATTTTCCAAGTTTGGGCACTTCTCTGCTCACTGAACTTGGTTCCTCTTTGGCTTCCCAGAAGCGCAGGGTCTCCAATAACTATGGTGGGCAACGAAGGCCAGCTCAATCCACTGAACAAGGCTTGCAGAGCCTCCAATCCTTGAGAGCAGACCGAGGCGCGTCCTGTCGCTTCCACGGTCAGTACAACTCTGACGTTGGCGCCGCCCGGGGCACTCGGTGACGTCATGGCGGGCCCTGATTTGTCGCCCGCGACCTACGTCGGCCAATCCGCGATCGGCATAGTGTCCCTTCCACAAGGTCATATCTGCCGTAGGGGATACTGTTTCATTTTATAACAGGGCGCCAATTTTCCTTTATTTACAACTTATAATATAACCTCCTTCCATTAAATGGCAGCCGGTCTGGTCGCCACATATATCATTAGACTCCCTGAACCTCAGAGAATCAGTAGGGAGAGCTGATATGACTCTTTAAGCCGGCAAACGAAAGAAATAGGAGAGGGCACCGTAACAGTATTTATGTTGCGATACATAAAGAGAGAGTTGGGAGAGTGCGTCTTCAATAACAAATTGTAAAAGCACCTATAACAGAAACATAATTTAATCCGCTTTGATACAGATCACCAAAGAAAGTAATTTGAATATTAGCAGTGGTCTATATAACTTAGATCCATTTCTAATAGATCAGCTAAAGGGCGATTTAAGTAGAATCATTGAAAAACATTTGTCTCACTAATTTATTGTATATATTTACCTCTTTATGTAATAATTACCTATGTATTATGCTTGTATGTCTGCTGTATCAGATGGGCCATTGGGCTACATCGGATGGGCCAATTGGGTGCATCTGATGGGCCAATGGGCCTTCTGCGTTGTCCAAGTATTGTACCTCACCTTACTTCACCACTCTCTCCTGCCTATTTATACCCATCACTCGATCTGTAAAATGACCTTCTGAAGATGTATTTAATATACGAAAGTACTTAAGGAAATTTCCTGTTTCATTTTTCCTCCGTGGTCTGACATTGTCACATTCTTAATCACGTGTTTATTTTCGTGATATACACACATAAATATATATGTATATTTAAATATTGATCTGTATGGATATGGACCCTGTGGGTCCAGGAGACCATCTGTGTCCCCTCAGATGGTCTCCCTTATCACAGTTTTTGTCTATGGATGTGTGTGAGTGTGAGTGTCCGGGTGAGTGTGGGGGTCCCTGTGAGTGTCCGGATGATTATGGTTTCAGGAGGCCATCTGTGTCCCCTCAGATGGTCTCCCTTATCACAGTTTGTGTCTATGAATGTGTGTCAGTGTGTGAGTGTGAGTGTCCGGATGATGTAACCGAACCGGAGTGTCCGGTTACATCTGTGGTTTCAGGAGGCCATCTGTGTCCCCTCAGATGGTCTCCCTTATCACAGTCTATGGATGTGTGTGTGTGTGAGTGTCCCTGTGAATGTTCGGATAAGGGTGTGTGTGTGTGTGTGTCCGGATATATGTGAGGTTTGGTTCCAGGAACCATTTGTGTCCCTCCTCCCCCAAATCTCCTCCCTTATTCCCACCGTGGGTTCGAATCCCAGGTGATTAGACCTACCCTAGGTCTATGGATCCAAGGTATCCATCCGTGGGCCCAACGGATTTCACCCCTTCCCCACTTTCCTAGGGCCAGGCCAATTCCAGCTATCCAGGGAACCTGTCGAAACAGAGGAAGCTACAGGAGGGGACACACAAATATTTGTGCCCTGCAGTTACACAACCGTTCCGACAGGCTCGATCGCAATCTATCCAGATGAGAACACGTTCTCCTCCGACTAGACCACGCTGGAGTCGCTGTATGTTTAAAATTTGGTTCCTTTATTTATAGTTAGTATTTTTGGTGTATTATTTGATTTGTTTTATATTTTTAATGACTTATGTAGAGTGATTTAGGGAGTGGGGGGGAGGTGGTAGCATGTGTAGTAGATTATACGAGATCGTGGTTAGTTAGTATTTATCTAGTTGTGTTCACCTAGTTGTTCTTGCGAGGGTTGAGCTCTGCTCTTTCGGCCCGCCTCTCAACTGTGAATCAATCAATTTTTACTAGCTAATAAAAAAAATCCACATACACACACCAAGAAAGCAGCCCGTAACAGGTGTCTAATGCCCAAGTACCTATGTACTGCTCGGTAAGAGGAGCATCAGAATGAATGAAACTCTGCTGATTTTCGTTTGCGCCATCACCGGGGGATCGATTTTTGACCCTAGGATTACGAGTCGAGAGCGCTGTCCACTCAGCTATAAAGCCCCCTAGTGTGTGTATTGGTGCAAAAGATAATTTGGGAGAGGTTAATGGAAAGTAATGATGTTTGGTGGCCTTGAAGGCGCTGGAAGAGGGTTGCCAGTTATGAATTTAAATTATAAATTTATTAAGATAGGATATATATGCAAAAGAAGTTGAGAGAGATAGTAAGAAAAGTGTTTCTGACTGAGGTTAGGTACTGTGTGATTGACTTGTATGTTAGGAAAAAGAATATTTATCAGAAACATAGATGTTCTTTAGAAATGTTTGTTTGCAAATAGTTGCAAATTATTGGGTAAAAAGCCAATGGTTACCGTACCTTGAACAAACACACGTGAGCACAATTAGTCGACGGGGGTCAGAGAGTGAGAGTGAACAGCGAAACAGTAACAAAAAATGTGACTATAATGGGAAACTATGTCATTCAAACGTATACATGTTAACCATATAAATTACAGTAGCATTAAACGCGGGCATACGTACATATGTCAATCAATTTACATAAATAAACATTCACAAATATGTACCTTTAAAATGGACACATACAGATAATTACCGTACACATGTCAGTTTAATTACAGGTACACATAAACACATACAGCTTCACGTGTCTGTCCGTCATGACAATAGTACACATGGATACGAACACAAAACAGTCCATTATCAACTAGTGTGTGTATGAGTGTGTGTGTGTGTTTGTGTGTGTGTGTGTGTGTGTGTGTGTGTGTGTGTGTGTGTGTGTGTGTGTGTGTGAGTGTGTGTGTGTGTGTGTGTGTGTGTGTATGTGTGTGTGTGTGTGTGTATTCTCACCTGGTTTTGTTTGCAGGGGTTGAGCTCTGGCTTTTTGGTCCCGCGTGTGTGTGTGTTTACTAGTTGTGTTTTTACGGGGGTTGAGCTTTGCTCTTTCGGCCCGCCTCTCAACTGTCAATCAACTGTTTATTAACTACTTTTTTTTTCTTTTTTTTTCTTTTTTCTCTCCACACCACACACACACACCCCAGGAAGCAGCCCGTGACAGCTGACTAACTCCCAGGTACCTATTTACTGCTAGGTAACAGGGGCATTAAGGGTGAAAGAAACTTTGCCCATTTGTTTCTGCCTCGTGCGGGAATCGAACCCGCGAAACAGAATTACGAATCCTGCGCGCTATCCACCAGGCTACGAGGCCCCCTACCAGGCTACGAGGCCCCCTGTGTGTGTGTGTGTGTGTGTGTACTCACCTATTTGTGCTTGCAGGATCGAGCAATGACTCTTGGATCCCAAATCTTGTGTGTGTGGTCCAAATCTTGGATCTTATATAAGATCCATATATTTATATAATTATATAAATTTTATAAATAAATAAATTTATTATATAATAAAATATACGAAAAAAATTATATATTTAAATATATAAAATTCATTATTTTTAAATAAATAATATTTATTTAAATAAATAAATAAAATATATAAAAAATTATATTTATAAATATATATGTATATTTAAATATTGATCTGTATGGATATGGACCCTGTGGGTCCAGGAGGCCATCTGTGTCCCCTCAGATGGTCTCTCAAATTACTTTCTTTGGTGATCTGTATCAAAGCGGATTCAATTATGTTTCTGTTATAGGTGCTTTTACAATTTGTTATTGAAGACGCACTCTCCCAATCAATTTGGTGAGCTTTTTCTGACAAATGCACAAACAAAGCATTAGATAATTGGCCATGTCTTACAGAGTACTTATGTTGCGATACATAAAGAGAGAGTTGGGAGAGTGCGTCTTCAATAACAAATTGTAAAAGCACCTATAACAGAAACATAATTTAATCCGCTTTGATACAGATCACCAAAGAAAGTAATTTGAATATTAGCAGTGGTCTATATAACTTAGATCCATTTCTAATAGATCAGCTAAAGGGCGATTTAAGTAGAATCATTGAAAAACATTTGTCTCACTAATTTATTGTATATATTTACCTCTTTATGTAATAATTACCTATGTATTATGCTTGTATGTCTGCTGTATCAGATGGGCCATTGGGCTACATCGGATGGGCCAATTGGGTGCATCTGATGGGCCAATGGGCCTTCTGCGTTGTCCAAGTATTGTACCTCACCTTACTTCACCACTCTCTCCTGCCTATTTATACCCATCACTCGATCTGTAAAATGACCTTCTGAAGATGTATTTAATATACGAAAGTACTTAAGGAAATTTCCTGTTTCATTTTTCCTCCGTGGTCTGACATTGTCACATTCTTAATCACGTGTTTATTTTCGTGATATACACACATAAATATATATGTATATTTAAATATTGATCTGTATGGATATGGACCCTGTGGGTCCAGGAGACCATCTGTGTCCCCTCAGATGGTCTCCCTTATCACAGTTTTTGTCTATGGATGTGTGTGAGTGTGAGTGTCCGGGTGAGTGTGGGGGTCCCTGTGAGTGTCCGGATGATTATGGTTTCAGGAGGCCATCTGTGTCCCCTCAGATGGTCTCCCTTATCACAGTTTGTGTCTATGAATGTGTGTCAGTGTGTGAGTGTGAGTGTCCGGATGATGTAACCGAACCGGAGTGTCCGGTTACATCTGTGGTTTCAGGAGGCCATCTGTGTCCCCTCAGATGGTCTCCCTTATCACAGTTTGTGTCTATGAATGTGTGTCAGTGTGTGAGTGTGAGTGTCCGGATGATGTAACCGAACCGGAGTGTCCGGTTACATCTGTGGTTTCAGGAGGCCATCTGTGTCCCCTCAGATGGTCTCCCTTATCACAGTCTATGGATGTGTGTGTGTGTGAGTGTCCCTGTGAATGTTCGGATAAGGGTGTGTGTGTGTGTTTGTGTGTCCGGATATATGTGAGGTTTGGTTCCAGGAACCATTTGTGTCCCTCCTCCCCCAAATCTCCTCCCTTATTCCCACCGTGGGTTCGAATCCCAGGTGATTAGACCTACCCTAGGTCTATGGATCCAAGGTATCCATCCGTGGGCCCAACGGATTTCACCCCTTCCCCACTTTCCTAGGGCCAGGCCAATTCCAGCTATCCAGGGAACCTGTCGAAACAGAGGCAGCTACAGGAGGGGACACACAAATATTTGTGCCCTGCAGTTACACAACCGTTCCGACAGGCTCGATCGCAATCTATCCAGATGAGAACACGTTCTCCTCCGACTAGACCACGCTGGAGTCGCTGTATGTTTAAAATTTGGTTCCTTTATTTATAGTTAGTATTTTTGGTGTATTAATTGATTTGTTTTTATTTTTAATGACTTATGTAGAGTGATTAAGGGAGTGGGGGGGAGGTGGTAGCATGTGTAGTAGATTATACGAGATCGTGGTTAGGTAGTATTTATCTAGTTGTGTTCACCTAGTTGTTCTTGCGAGGGTTGAGCTCTGCTCTTTCGGCCCGCCTCTCAACTGTGAATCAATCAATTTTTACTAGCTAATAAAAAAAATCCACATACACACACCAAGAAAGCAGCCCGTAACAGGTGTCTAATGCCCAAGTACCTATGTACTGCTCGGTAAGAGGAGCATCAGAATGAATGAAACTCTGCTGATTTTCGTTTGCGCCATCACCGGGGGATCGATTTTTGACCCTAGGATTACGAGTCGAGAGCGCTGTCCACTCAGCTATAAAGCCCCCTAGTGTGTGTATTGGTGCAAAAGATAATTTGGGAGAGGTTAATGGAAAGTAATGATGTTTGGTGGCCTTGAAGGCGCTGGAAGAGGGTTGCCAGTTATGAATTTAAATTATAAATTTATTAAGATAGGATATATATGCAAAAGACGTTGAGAGAGATAGTAAGAAAAGTGTTTCTGACTGAGGTTAGGTACTGTGTGATTGACTTGTATGTTAGGAAAAAGAATATTTATCAGAAACATAGATGTTCTTTAGAAATGTTTGTTTGCAAATAGTTGCAAATTATTGGGTAAAAAGCCAATGGTTACCGTACCTTGAACAAACACACGTGAGCACAATTAGTCGACGGGGGTCAGAGAGTGAGAGTGAACAGCGAAACAGTAACAAAAAATGTGACTATAATGGGAAACTATGTCATTCAAACGTATACATGTTAACCATATAAATTACAGTAGCATTAAACGCGGGCATACGTACATATGTCAATCAATTTACATAAATAAACATTCACAAATATGTACCTTTAAAATGGACACATACAGATAATTACCGTACACATGTCAGTTTAATTACAGGTACACATAAACACATACAGCTTCACGTGTCTGTCGGTCATGACAATAGTACACATGGATACGAACACAAAACAGTCCATTATCAACTAGTGTGTGTATGAGTGTGTGTGTGTGTTTGTGTGTGTGTGTGTGTGTGTGTGTGTGTGTGTGTGTGTGTGTGTGTGTGTGTGTGTGTGTATTCTCACCTGGTTTTGTTTGCAGGGGTTGAGCTCTGGCTTTTTGGTCCCGCGTGTGTGTCTGTTTACTAGTTGTGTTTTTACGGGGGTTGAGCTTTGCTCTTTCGGCCCGCCTCTCAACTGTTTATTAACTACTTTTTTTTTCTTTTTTTTTCTTTTTTCTCTCCACACCACACACACACACCCCAGGAAGCAGCCCGTGACAGCTGACTAACTCCCAGGTACCTATTTACTGCTAGGTAACAGGGGCATTAAGGGTGAAAGAAACTTTGCCCATTTGTTTCTGCCTCGTGCGGGAATCGAACCCGCGCCACAGAATTACGAATCCTGCGCGCTATCCACCAGGCTACGAGGCCCCCTACCAGGCTACGAGGCCCCCTGTGTATGTGTGTGTGTGTGTGTACTCACCTATTTGTGCTTGCAGGATCGAGCAATGACTCTTGGATCCCAAATCTTGTGTGTGTGGTCCAAATCTTGGATCTTATATAAGATCCATATATTTATATAATTATATAAATTTTATAAATAAATAAATTTATTATATAATAAAATATACGAAAAAAATTATATATTTAAATATATAAAATTCATTATTTTTAAATAAATAATATTTATTTAAATAAATAAATAAAATATATAAAAAATTATATTTATAAATATATATGTATATTTAAATATTGATCTGTATGGATATGGACCCTGTGGGTCCAGGAGGCCATCTGTGTCCCCTCAGATGGTCTCTCAAATTACTTTCTTTGGTGATCTGTATCAAAGCGGATTCAATTATGTTTCTGTTATAGGTGCTTTTACAATTTGTTATTGAAGACGCACTCTCCCAATCAATTTGGTGAGCTTTTTCTGACAAATGCACAAACAAAGCATTAGATAATTGGCCATGTCTTACAGAGTACTTATGTTGCGATACATAAAGAGAGAGTTGGGAGAGTGCGTCTTCAATAACAAATTGTAAAAGCACCTATAACAGAAACATAATTTAATCCGCTTTGATACAGATCACCAAAGAAAGTAATTTGAATATTAGCAGTGGTCTATATAACTTAGATCCATTTCTAATAGATCAGCTAAAGGGCGATTTAAGTAGAATCATTGAAAAACATTTGTCTCACTAATTTATTGTATATATTTACCTCTTTATGTAATAATTACCTATGTATTATGCTTGTATGTCTGCTGTATCAGATGGGCCATTGGGCTACATCGGATGGGCCAATTGGGTGCATCTGATGGGCCAATGGGCCTTCTGCGTTGTCCAAGTATTGTACCTCACCTTACTTCACCACTCTCTCCTGCCTATTTATACCCATCACTCGATCTGTAAAATGACCTTCTGAAGATGTATTTAATATACGAAAGTACTTAAGGAAATTTCCTGTTTCATTTTTCCTCCGTGGTCTGACATTGTCACATTCTTAATCACGTGTTTATTTTCGTGATATACACACATAAATATATATGTATATTTAAATATTGATCTGTATGGATATGGACCCTGTGGGTCCAGGAGACCATCTGTGTCCCCTCAGATGGTCTCCCTTATCACAGTTTTTGTCTATGGATGTGTGTGAGTGTGAGTGTCCGGGTGAGTGTGGGGGTCCCTGTGAGTGTCCGGATGATTATGGTTTCAGGAGGCCATCTGTGTCCCCTCAGATGGTCTCCCTTATCACAGTTTGTGTCTATGAATGTGTGTCAGTGTGTGAGTGTGAGTGTCCGGATGATGTAACCGAACCGGAGTGTCCGGTTACATCTGTGGTTTCAGGAGGCCATCTGTGTCCCCTCAGATGGTCTCCCTTATCACAGTCTATGGATGTGTGAGTGTCCCTGTGAATGTTCGGATAAGGGTGTGTGTGTGTGTTTGTGTGTCCGGATATATGTGAGGTTTGGTTCCAGGAACCATTTGTGTCCCTCCTCCCCCAAATCTCCTCCCTTATTCCCACCGTGGGTTCGAATCCCAGGTGATTAGACCTACCCTAGGTCTATGGATCCAAGGTATCCATCCGTGGGCCCAACGGATTTCACCCCTTCCCCACTTTCCTAGGGCCAGGCCAATTCCAGCTATCCAGGGAACCTGTCGAAACAGAGGAAGCTACAGGAGGGGACACACAAATATTTGTGCCCTGCAGTTACACAACCGTTCCGACAGGCTCGATCGCAATCTATCCAGATGAGAACACGTTCTCCTCCGACTAGACCACGCTGGAGTCGCTGTATGTTTAAAATTTGGTTCCTTTATTTATAGTTAGTATTTTTGGTGTATTAATTGATTTGTTTTATATTTTTAATGACTTATGTAGAGTGATTTAGGGAGTGGGGGGGAGGTGGTAGCATGTGTAGTAGATTATACGAGATCGTGGTTAGTTAGTATTTATCTAGTTGTGTTCACCTAGTTGTTCTTGCGAGGGTTGAGCTCTGCTCTTTCGGCCCGCCTCTCAACTGTGAATCAATCAATTTTTACTAGCTAATAAAAAAAATCCACATACACACACCAAGAAAGCAGCCCGTAACAGGTGTCTAATGCCCAAGTACCTATGTACTGCTCGGTAAGAGGAGCATCAGAATGAATGAAACTCTGCTGATTTTCGTTTGCGCCATCACCGGGGGATCGATTTTTGACCCTAGGATTACGAGTCGAGAGCGCTGTCCACTCAGCTATAAAGCCCCCTAGTGTGTGTATTGGTGCAAAAGATAATTTGGGAGAGGTTAATGGAAAGTAATGATGTTTGGTGGCCTTGAAGGCGCTGGAAGAGGGTTGCCAGTTATGAATTTAAATTATAAATTTATTAAGATAGGATATATATGCAAAAGAAGTTGAGAGAGATAGTAAGAAAAGTGTTTCTGACTGAGGTTAGGTACTGTGTGATTGACTTGTATGTTAGGAAAAAGAATATTTATCAGAAACATAGATGTTCTTTAGAAATGTTTGTTTGCAAATAGTTGCAAATTATTGGGTAAAAAGCCAATGGTTACCGTACCTTGAACAAACACACGTGAGCACAATTAGTCGACGGGGGTCAGAGAGTGAGAGTGAACAGCGAAACAGTAACAAAAAATGTGACTATAATGGGAAACTATGTCATTCAAACGTATACATGTTAACCATATAAATTACAGTAGCATTAAACGCGGGCATACGTACATATGTCAATCAATTTACATAAATAAACATTCACAAATATGTACCTTTAAAATGGACAAATACAGATAATTACCGTACACATGTCAGTTTAATTACAGGTACACATAAACACATACAGCTTCACGTGTCTGTCCGTCATGACAATAGTACACATGGATACGAACACAAAACAGTCCATTATCAACTAGTGTGTGTATGAGTGTGTGTGTGTGTTTGTGTGTGTGTGTGTGTGTGTGTGTGTGTGTGTGTGTGTGTGTGTGTGTGAGTGTGTGTGTGTGTGTGTGTGTGTGTGTGTGTGTGTGTATTCTCACCTGGTTTTGTTTGCAGGGGTTGAGCTCTGGCTTTTTGGTCCCGCGCGTGTGTGTGTGTGTGTACTCACCTATTTGTGCTTGCAGGATCGAGCAATGACTCTTGGATCCCAAATCTTGTGTGTGTGGTCCAAATCTTGGATCTTATATAAGATCCATATATTTATATAATTATATAAATTTTATAAATAAATAAATTTATTATATAATAAAATATACGAAAAAATGATATATTTAAATATATAAAATTCATTATTTTTAAATAAATAATATTTATTTAAATAAATAAATAAAATATATAAAAAATTATATTTATAAATATATATGTATATTTAAATATTGATCTGTATGGATATGGACCCTGTGGGTCCAGGAGGCCATCTGTGTCCCCTCAGATGGTCTCTCAAATTACTTTCTTTGGTGATCTGTATCAAAGCGGATTCAATTATGTTTCTGTTATAGGTGCTTTTACAATTTGTTATTGAAGACGCACTCTCCCAATCAATTTGGTGAGCTTTTTCTGACAAATGCACAAACAAAGCATTAGATAATTGGCCATGTCTTACAGAGTATTTATGTTGCGATACATAAAGAGAGAGTTGGGAGAGTGCGTCTTCAATAACAAATTGTAAAAGCACCTATAACAGAAACATAATTTAATCCGCTTTGATACAGATCACCAAAGAAAGTAATTTGAATATTAGCAGTGGTCTATATAACTTAGATCCATTTCTAATAGATCAGCTAAAGGGCGATTTAAGTAGAATCATTGAAAAACATTTGTCTCACTAATTTATTGTATATATTTACCTCTTTATGTAATAATTACCTATGTATTATGCTTGTATGTCTGCTGTATCAGATGGGCCATTGGGCTACATCGGATGGGCCAATTGGGTGCATCTGATGGGCCAATGGGCCTTCTGCGTTGTCCAAGTATTGTACCTCACCTTACTTCACCACTCTCTCCTGCCTATTTATACCCATCACTCGATCTGTAAAATGACCTTCTGAAGATGTATTTAATATACGAAAGTACTTAAGGAAATTTCCTGTTTCATTTTTCCTCCGTGGTCTGACATTGTCACATTCTTAATCACGTGTTTATTTTCGTGATATACACACATAAATATATATGTATATTTAAATATTGATCTGTATGGATATGGACCCTGTGGGTCCAGGAGACCATCTGTGTCCCCTCAGATGGTCTCCCTTATCACAGTTTTTGTCTATGGATGTGTGTGAGTGTGAGTGTCCGGGTGAGTGTGGGGGTCCCTGTGAGTGTCCGGATGATTATGGTTTCAGGAGGCCATCTGTGTCCCCTCAGATGGTCTCCCTTATCACAGTTTGTGTCTATGAATGTGTGTCAGTGTGTGAGTGTGAGTGTCCGGATGATGTAACCGAACCGGAGTGTCCGGTTACATCTGTGGTTTCAGGAGGCCATCTGTGTCCCCTCAGATGGTCTCCCTTATCACAGTCTATGGATGTGTGTGTGTGTGAGTGTCCCTGTGAATGTTCGGATAAGGGTGTGTGTGTGTGTTTGTGTGTCCGGATATATGTGAGGTTTGGTTCCAGGAACCATTTGTGTCCCTCCTCCCCCAAATCTCCTCCCTTATTCCCACCGTGGGTTCGAATCCCAGGTGATTAGACCTACCCTAGGTCTATGGATCCAAGGTATCCATCCGTGGGCCCAACGGATTTCACCCCTTCCCCACTTTCCTAGGGCCAGGCCAATTCCAGCTATCCAGGGAACCTGTCGAAACAGAGGAAGCTACAGGAGGGGACACACAAATATTTGTGCCCTGCAGTTACACAACCGTTCCGACAGGCTCGATCGCAATCTATCCAGATGAGAACACGTTCTCCTCCGACTAGACCACGCTGGAGTCGCTGTATGTTTAAAATTTGGTTCCTTTATTTATAGTTAGTATTTTTGGTGTATTAATTGATTTGTTTTATATTTTTAATGACTTATGTAGAGTGATTTAGGGAGTGGGGGGGAGGTGGTAGCATGTGTAGTAGATTATACGAGATCGTGGTTAGTTAGTATTTATCTAGTTGTGTTCACCTAGTTGTTCTTGCGAGGGTTGAGCTCTGCTCTTTCGGCCCGCCTCTCAACTGTGAATCAATCAATTTTTACTAGCTAATAAAAAAAATCCACATACACACACCAAGAAAGCAGCCCGTAACAGGTGTCTAATGCCCAAGTACCTATGTACTGCTCGGTAAGAGGAGCATCAGAATGAATGAAACTCTGCTGATTTTCGTTTGCGCCATCACCGGGGGATCGATTTTTGACCCTAGGATTACGAGTCGAGAGCGCTGTCCACTCAGCTATAAAGCCCCCTAGTGTGTGTATTGGTGCAAAAGATAATTTGGGAGAGGTTAATGGAAAGTAATGATGTTTGGTGGCCTTGAAGGCGCTGGAAGAGGGTTGCCAGTTATGAATTTAAATTATAAATTTATTAAGATAGGATATATATGCAAAAGAAGTTGAGAGAGATAGTAAGAAAAGTGTTTCTGACTGAGGTTAGGTACTGTGTGATTGACTTGTATGTTAGGAAAAAGAATATTTATCAGAAACATAGATGTTCTTTAGAAATGTTTGTTTGCAAATAGTTGCAAATTATTGGGTAAAAAGCCAATGGTTACCGTACCTTGAACAAACACACGTGAGCACAATTAGTCGACGGGGGTCAGAGAGTGAGAGTGAACAGCGAAACAGTAACAAAAAATGTGACTATAATGGGAAACTATGTCATTCAAACGTATACATGTTAACCATATAAATTACAGTAGCATTAAACGCGGGCATACGTACATATGTCAATCAATTTACATAAATAAACATTCACAAATATGTACCTTTAAAATGGACACATACAGATAATTACCGTACACATGTCAGTTTAATTACAGGTACACATAAACACATACAGCTTCACGTGTCTGTCCGTCATGACAATAGTACACATGGATACGAACACAAAACAGTCCATTATCAACTAGTGTGTGTATGAGTGTGTGTGTGTGTTTGTGTGTGTGTGTGTGTGTGTGTGTGTGTGAGTGTGTGTGTGTGTGTGTGTGTGTGTGTGTGTGTATTCTCACCTGGTTTTGTTTGCAGGGGTTGAGCTCTGGCTTTTTGGTCCCGCGCGTGTGTGTGTGTGTGTACTCACCTATTTGTGCTTGCAGGATCGAGCAATGACTCTTGGATCCCAAATCTTGTGTGTGTGGTCCAAATCTTGGATCTTATATAAGATCCATATATTTATATAATTATATAAATTTTATAAATAAATAAATTTATTATATAATAAAATATACGAAAAAATGATATATTTAAATATATAAAATTCATTATTTTTAAATAAATAATATTTATTTAAATAAATAAATAAAATATATAAAAAATTATATTTATAAATATATATGTATATTTAAATATTGATCTGTATGGATATGGACCCTGTGGGTCCAGGAGGCCATCTGTGTCCCCTCAGATGGTCTCTCAAATTACTTTCTTTGGTGATCTGTATCAAAGCGGATTCAATTATGTTTCTGTTATAGGTGCTTTTACAATTTGTTATTGAAGACGCACTCTCCCAATCAATTTGGTGAGCTTTTTCTGACAAATGCACAAACAAAGCATTAGATAATTGGCCATGTCTTACAGAGTATTTATGTTGCGATACATAAAGAGAGAGTTGGGAGAGTGCGTCTTCAATAACAAATTGTAAAAGCACCTATAACAGAAACATAATTTAATCCGCTTTGATACAGATCACCAAAGAAAGTAATTTGAATATTAGCAGTGGTCTATATAACTTAGATCCATTTCTAATAGATCAGCTAAAGGGCGATTTAAGTAGAATCATTGAAAAACATTTGTCTCACTAATTTATTGTATATATTTACCTCTTTATGTAATAATTACCTATGTATTATGCTTGTATGTCTGCTGTATCAGATGGGCCATTGGGCTACATCGGATGGGCCAATTGGGTGCATCTGATGGGCCAATGGGCCTTCTGCGTTGTCCAAGTATTGTACCTCACCTTACTTCACCACTCTCTCCTGCCTATTTATACCCATCACTCGATCTGTAAAATGACCTTCTGAAGATGTATTTAATATACGAAAGTACTTAAGGAAATTTCCTGTTTCATTTTTCCTCCGTGGTCTGACATTGTCACATTCTTAATCACGTGTTTATTTTCGTGATATACACACATAAATATATATGTATATTTAAATATTGATCTGTATGGATATGGACCCTGTGGGTCCAGGAGACCATCTGTGTCCCCTCAGATGGTCTCCCTTATCACAGTTTTTGTCTATGGATGTGTGTGAGTGTGAGTGTCCGGGTGAGTGTGGGGGTCCCTGTGAGTGTCCGGATGATTATGGTTTCAGGAGGCCATCTGTGTCCCCTCAGATGGTCTCCCTTATCACAGATTGTGTCTATGAATGTGTGTCAGTGTGTGAGTGTGAGTGTCCGGATGATGTAACCGAACCGGAGTGTCCGGTTACATCTGTGGTTTCAGGAGGCCATCTGTGTCCCCTCAGATGGTCTCCCTTATCACAGTCTATGGATGTGTGTGTGTGTGAGTGTCCCTGTGAATGTTCGGATAAGGGTGTGTGTGTGTGTTTGTGTGTCCGGATATATGTGAGGTTTGGTTCCAGGAACCATTTGTGTCCCTCCTCCCCCAAATCTCCTCCCTTATTCCCACCGTGGGTTCGAATCCCAGGTGATTAGACCTACCCTAGGTCTATGGATCCAAGGTATCCATCCGTGGGCCCAACGGATTTCACCCCTTCCCCACTTTCCTAGGGCCAGGCCAATTCCAGCTATCCAGGGAACCTGTCGAAACAGAGGAAGCTACAGGAGGGGACACACAAATATTTGTGCCCTGCAGTTACACAACCGTTCCGACAGGCTCGATCGCAATCTATCCAGATGAGAACACGTTCTCCTCCGACTAGACCACGCTGGAGTCGCTGTATGTTTAAAATTTGGTTCCTTTATTTATAGTTAGTATTTTTGGTGTATTAATTGATTTGTTTTATATTTTTAATGACTTATGTAGAGTGATTTAGGGAGTGGGGGGGAGGTGGTAGCATGTGTAGTAGATTATACGAGATCGTGGTTAGTTAGTATTTATCTAGTTGTGTTCACCTAGTTGTTCTTGCGAGGGTTGAGCTCTGCTCTTTCGGCCCGCCTCTCAACTGTGAATCAATCAATTTTTACTAGCTAATAAAAAAAATCCACATACACACACCAAGAAAGCAGCCCGTAACAGGTGTCTAATGCCCAAGTACCTATGTACTGCTCGGTAAGAGGAGCATCAGAATGAATGAAACTCTGCTGATTTTCGTTTGCGCCATCACCGGGGGATCGATTTTTGACCCTAGGATTACGAGTCGAGAGCGCTGTCCACTCAGCTATAAAGCCCCCTAGTGTGTGTATTGGTGCAAAAGATAATTTGGGAGAGGTTAATGGAAAGTAATGATGTTTGGTGGCCTTGAAGGCGCTGGAAGAGGGTTGCCAGTTATGAATTTAAATTATAAATTTATTAAGATAGGATATATATGCAAAAGAAGTTGAGAGAGATAGTAAGAAAAGTGTTTCTGACTGAGGTTAGGTACTGTGTGATTGACTTGTATGTTAGGAAAAAGAATATTTATCAGAAACATAGATGTTCTTTAGAAATGTTTGTTTGCAAATAGTTGCAAATTATTGGGTAAAAAGCCAATGGTTACCGTACCTTGAACAAACACACGTGAGCACAATTAGTCGACGGGGGTCAGAGAGTGAGAGTGAACAGCGAAACAGTAACAAAAAATGTGACTATAATGGGAAACTATGTCATTCAAACGTATACATGTTAACCATATAAATTACAGTAGCATTAAACGCGGGCATACGTACATATGTCAATCAATTTACATAAATAAACATTCACAAATATGTACCTTTAAAATGGACACATACAGATAATTACCGTACACATGTCAGTTTAATTACAGGTACACATAAACACATACAGCTTCACGTGTCTGTCCGTCATGACAATAGTACACATGGATACGAACACAAAACAGTCCATTATCAACTAGTGTGTGTATGAGTGTGTGTGTGTGTTTGTGTGTGTGTGTGTGTGTGTGTGTGTGTGAGTGTGTGTGTGTGTGTGTGTGTGTGTGTGTGTGTATTCTCACCTGGTTTTGTTTGCAGGGGTTGAGCTCTGGCTTTTTGGTCCCGCGCGTGTGTGTGTGTGTGTACTCACCTATTTGTGCTTGCAGGATCGAGCAATGACTCTTGGATCCCAAATCTTGTGTGTGTGGTCCAAATCTTGGATCTTATATAAGATCCATATATTTATATAATTATATAAATTTTATAAATAAATAAATTTATTATATAATAAAATATACGAAAAAATGATATATTTAAATATATAAAATTCATTATTTTTAAATAAATAATATTTATTTAAATAAATAAATAAAATATATAAAAAATTATATTTATAAATATATATGTATATTTAAATATTGATCTGTATGGATATGGACCCTGTGGGTCCAGGAGGCCATCTGTGTCCCCTCAGATGGTCTCTCAAATTACTTTCTTTGGTGATCTGTATCAAAGCGGATTCAATTATGTTTCTGTTATAGGTGCTTTTACAATTTGTTATTGAAGACGCACTCTCCCAATCAATTTGGTGAGCTTTTTCTGACAAATGCACAAACAAAGCATTAGATAATTGGCCATGTCTTACAGAGTATTTATGTTGCGATACATAAAGAGAGAGTTGGGAGAGTGCGTCTTCAATAACAAATTGTAAAAGCACCTATAACAGAAACATAATTTAATCCGCTTTGATACAGATCACCAAAGAAAGTAATTTGAATATTAGCAGTGGTCTATATAACTTAGATCCATTTCTAATAGATCAGCTAAAGGGCGATTTAAGTAGAATCATTGAAAAACATTTGTCTCACTAATTTATTGTATATATTTACCTCTTTATGTAATAATTACCTATGTATTATGCTTGTATGTCTGCTGTATCAGATGGGCCATTGGGCTACATCGGATGGGCCAATTGGGTGCATCTGATGGGCCAATGGGCCTTCTGCGTTGTCCAAGTATTGTACCTCACCTTACTTCACCACTCTCTCCTGCCTATTTATACCCATCACTCGATCTGTAAAATGACCTTCTGAAGATGTATTTAATATACGAAAGTACTTAAGGAAATTTCCTGTTTCATTTTTCCTCCGTGGTCTGACATTGTCACATTCTTAATCACGTGTTTATTTTCGTGATATACACACATAAATATATATGTATATTTAAATATTGATCTGTATGGATATGGACCCTGTGGGTCCAGGAGACCATCTGTGTCCCCTCAGATGGTCTCCCTTATCACAGTTTTTGTCTATGGATGTGTGTGAGTGTGAGTGTCCGGGTGAGTGTGGGGGTCCCTGTGAGTGTCCGGATGATTATGGTTTCAGGAGGCCATCTGTGTCCCCTCAGATGGTCTCCCTTATCACAGATTGTGTCTATGAATGTGTGTCAGTGTGTGAGTGTGAGTGTCCGGATGATGTAACCGAACCGGAGTGTCCGGTTACATCTGTGGTTTCAGGAGGCCATCTGTGTCCCCTCAGATGGTCTCCCTTATCACAGTCTATGGATGTGTGTGTGTGTGAGTGTCCCTGTGAATGTTCGGATAAGGGTGTGTGTGTGTGTTTGTGTGTCCGGATATATGTGAGGTTTGGTTCCAGGAACCATTTGTGTCCCTCCTCCCCCAAATCTCCTCCCTTATTCCCACCGTGGGTTCGAATCCCAGGTGATTAGACCTACCCTAGGTCTATGGATCCAAGGTATCCATCCGTGGGCCCAACGGATTTCACCCCTTCCCCACTTTCCTAGGGCCAGGCCAATTCCAGCTATCCAGGGAACCTGTCGAAACAGAGGAAGCTACAGGAGGGGACACACAAATATTTGTGCCCTGCAGTTACACAACCGTTCCGACAGGCTCGATCGCAATCTATCCAGATGAGAACACGTTCTCCTCCGACTAGACCACGCTGGAGTCGCTGTATGTTTAAAATTTGGTTCCTTTATTTATAGTTAGTATTTTTGGTGTATTAATTGATTTGTTTTATATTTTTAATGACTTATGTAGAGTGATTTAGGGAGTGGGGGGGAGGTGGTAGCATGTGTAGTAGATTATACGAGATCGTGGTTAGTTAGTATTTATCTAGTTGTGTTCACCTAGTTGTTCTTGCGAGGGTTGAGCTCTGCTCTTTCGGCCCGCCTCTCAACTGTGAATCAATCAATTTTTACTAGCTAATAAAAAAAATCCACATACACACACCAAGAAAGCAGCCCGTAACAGGTGTCTAATGCCCAAGTACCTATGTACTGCTCGGTAAGAGGAGCATCAGAATGAATGAAACTCTGCTGATTTTCGTTTGCGCCATCACCGGGGGATCGATTTTTGACCCTAGGATTACGAGTCGAGAGCGCTGTCCACTCAGCTATAAAGCCCCCTAGTGTGTGTATTGGTGCAAAAGATAATTTGGGAGAGGTTAATGGAAAGTAATGATGTTTGGTGGCCTTGAAGGCGCTGGAAGAGGGTTGCCAGTTATGAATTTAAATTATAAATTTATTAAGATAGGATATATATGCAAAAGAAGTTGAGAGAGATAGTAAGAAAAGTGTTTCTGACTGAGGTTAGGTACTGTGTGATTGACTTGTATGTTAGAAAAAAGAATATTTATCAGAAACATAGATGTTCTTTAGAAATGTTTGTTTGCAAATAGTTGCAAATTATTGGGTAAAAAGCCAATGGTTACCGTACCTTGAACAAACACACGTGAGCACAATTAGTCGACGGGGGTCAGAGAGTGAGAGTGAACAGCGAAACAGTAACAAAAAATGTGACTATAATGGGAAACTATGTCATTCAAACGTATACATGTTAACCATATAAATTACAGTAGCATTAAACGCGGGCATACGTACATATGTCAATCAATTTACATAAATAAACATTCACAAATATGTACCTTTAAAATGGACAAATACAGATAATTACCGTACACATGTCAGTTTAATTACAGGTACACATAAACACATACAGCTTCACGTGTCTGTCCGTCATGACAATAGTACACATGGATACGAACACAAAACAGTCCATTATCAACTAGTGTGTGTATGAGTGTGTGTGTGTGTTTGTGTGTGTGTGTGTGTGTGTGTGTGTGTGTGTGTGTGTGTGTGTGTGTGAGTGTGTGTGTGTGTGTGTGTGTGTGTGTGTGTGTGTATTCTCACCTGGTTTTGTTTGCAGGGGTTGAGCTCTGGCTTTTTGGTCCCGCGCGTGTGTGTGTGTGTGTACTCACCTATTTGTGCTTGCAGGATCGAGCAATGACTCTTGGATCCCAAATCTTGTGTGTGTGGTCCAAATCTTGGATCTTATATAAGATCCATATATTTATATAATTATATAAATTTTATAAATAAATAAATTTATTATATAATAAAATATACGAAAAAATGATATATTTAAATATATAAAATTCATTATTTTTAAATAAATAATATTTATTTAAATAAATAAATAAAATATATAAAAAATTATATTTATAAATATATATGTATATTTAAATATTGATCTGTATGGATATGGACCCTGTGGGTCCAGGAGGCCATCTGTGTCCCCTCAGATGGTCTCTCAAATTACTTTCTTTGGTGATCTGTATCAAAGCGGATTCAATTATGTTTCTGTTATAGGTGCTTTTACAATTTGTTATTGAAGACGCACTCTCCCAATCAATTTGGTGAGCTTTTTCTGACAAATGCACAAACAAAGCATTAGATAATTGGCCATGTCTTACAGAGTATTTATGTTGCGATACATAAAGAGAGAGTTGGGAGAGTGCGTCTTCAATAACAAATTGTAAAAGCACCTATAACAGAAACATAATTTAATCCGCTTTGATACAGATCACCAAAGAAAGTAATTTGAATATTAGCAGTGGTCTATATAACTTAGATCCATTTCTAATAGATCAGCTAAAGGGCGATTTAAGTAGAATCATTGAAAAACATTTGTCTCACTAATTTATTGTATATATTTACCTCTTTATGTAATAATTACCTATGTATTATGCTTGTATGTCTGCTGTATCAGATGGGCCATTGGGCTACATCGGATGGGCCAATTGGGTGCATCTGATGGGCCAATGGGCCTTCTGCGTTGTCCAAGTATTGTACCTCACCTTACTTCACCACTCTCTCCTGCCTATTTATACCCATCACTCGATCTGTAAAATGACCTTCTGAAGATGTATTTAATATACGAAAGTACTTAAGGAAATTTCCTGTTTCATTTTTCCTCCGTGGTCTGACATTGTCACATTCTTAATCACGTGTTTATTTTCGTGATATACACACATAAATATATATGTATATTTAAATATTGATCTGTATGGATATGGACCCTGTGGGTCCAGGAGACCATCTGTGTCCCCTCAGATGGTCTCCCTTATCACAGTTTTTGTCTATGGATGTGTGTGAGTGTGAGTGTCCGGGTGAGTGTGGGGGTCCCTGTGAGTGTCCGGATGATTATGGTTTCAGGAGGCCATCTGTGTCCCCTCAGATGGTCTCCCTTATCACAGTTTGTGTCTATGAATGTGTGTCAGTGTGTGAGTGTGAGTGTCCGGATGATGTAACCGAACCGGAGTGTCCGGTTACATCTGTGGTTTCAGGAGGCCATCTGTGTCCCCTCAGATGGTCTCCCTTATCACAGTCTATGGATGTGTGTGTGTGTGAGTGTCCCTGTGAATGTTCGGATAAGGGTGTGTGTGTGTGTTTGTGTGTCCGGATATATGTGAGGTTTGGTTCCAGGAACCATTTGTGTCCCTCCTCCCCCAAATCTCCTCCCTTATTCCCACCGTGGGTTCGAATCCCAGGTGATTAGACCTACCCTAGGTCTATGGATCCAAGGTATCCATCCGTGGGCCCAACGGATTTCACCCCTTCCCCACTTTCCTAGGGCCAGGCCAATTCCAGCTATCCAGGGAACCTGTCGAAACAGAGGAAGCTACAGGAGGGGACACACAAATATTTGTGCCCTGCAGTTACACAACCGTTCCGACAGGCTCGATCGCAATCTATCCAGATGAGAACACGTTCTCCTCCGACTAGACCACGCTGGAGTCGCTGTATGTTTAAAATTTGGTTCCTTTATTTATAGTTAGTATTTTTGGTGTATTAATTGATTTGTTTTATATTTTTAATGACTTATGTAGAGTGATTTAGGGAGTGGGGGGGAGGTGGTAGCATGTGTAGTAGATTATACGAGATCGTGGTTAGTTAGTATTTATCTAGTTGTGTTCACCTAGTTGTTCTTGCGAGGGTTGAGCTCTGCTCTTTCGGCCCGCCTCTCAACTGTGAATCAATCAATTTTTACTAGCTAATAAAAAAAATCCACATACACACACCAAGAAAGCAGCCCGTAACAGGTGTCTAATGCCCAAGTACCTATGTACTGCTCGGTAAGAGGAGCATCAGAATGAATGAAACTCTGCTGATTTTCGTTTGCGCCATCACCGGGGGATCGATTTTTGACCCTAGGATTACGAGTCGAGAGCGCTGTCCACTCAGCTATAAAGCCCCCTAGTGTGTGTATTGGTGCAAAAGATAATTTGGGAGAGGTTAATGGAAAGTAATGATGTTTGGTGGCCTTGAAGGCGCTGGAAGAGGGTTGCCAGTTATGAATTTAAATTATAAATTTATTAAGATAGGATATATATGCAAAAGAAGTTGAGAGAGATAGTAAGAAAAGTGTTTCTGACTGAGGTTAGGTACTGTGTGATTGACTTGTATGTTAGGAAAAAGAATATTTATCAGAAACATAGATGTTCTTTAGAAATGTTTGTTTGCAAATAGTTGCAAATTATTGGGTAAAAAGCCAATGGTTACCGTACCTTGAACAAACACACGTGAGCACAATTAGTCGACGGGGGTCAGAGAGTGAGAGTGAACAGCGAAACAGTAACAAAAAATGTGACTATAATGGGAAACTATGTCATTCAAACGTATACATGTTAACCATATAAATTACAGTAGCATTAAACGCGGGCATACGTACATATGTCAATCAATTTACATAAATAAACATTCACAAATATGTACCTTTAAAATGGACACATACAGATAATTACCGTACACATGTCAGTTTAATTACAGGTACACATAAACACATACAGCTTCACGTGTCTGTCCGTCATGACAATAGTACACATGGATACGAACACAAAACAGTCCATTATCAACTAGTGTGTGTATGAGTGTGTGTGTGTGTTTGTGTGTGTGTGTGTGTGTGTGTGTGTGTGAGTGTGTGTGTGTGTGTGTGTGTGTGTGTGTGTGTATTCTCACCTGGTTTTGTTTGCAGGGGTTGAGCTCTGGCTTTTTGGTCCCGCGCGTGTGTGTGTGTGTGTACTCACCTATTTGTGCTTGCAGGATCGAGCAATGACTCTTGGATCCCAAATCTTGTGTGTGTGGTCCAAATCTTGGATCTTATATAAGATCCATATATTTATATAATTATATAAATTTTATAAATAAATAAATTTATTATATAATAAAATATACGAAAAAATGATATATTTAAATATATAAAATTCATTATTTTTAAATAAATAATATTTATTTAAATAAATAAATAAAATATATAAAAAATTATATTTATAAATATATATGTATATTTAAATATTGATCTGTATGGATATGGACCCTGTGGGTCCAGGAGGCCATCTGTGTCCCCTCAGATGGTCTCTCAAATTACTTTCTTTGGTGATCTGTATCAAAGCGGATTCAATTATGTTTCTGTTATAGGTGCTTTTACAATTTGTTATTGAAGACGCACTCTCCCAATCAATTTGGTGAGCTTTTTCTGACAAATGCACAAACAAAGCATTAGATAATTGGCCATGTCTTACAGAGTATTTATGTTGCGATACATAAAGAGAGAGTTGGGAGAGTGCGTCTTCAATAACAAATTGTAAAAGCACCTATAACAGAAACATAATTTAATCCGCTTTGATACAGATCACCAAAGAAAGTAATTTGAATATTAGCAGTGGTCTATATAACTTAGATCCATTTCTAATAGATCAGCTAAAGGGCGATTTAAGTAGAATCATTGAAAAACATTTGTCTCACTAATTTATTGTATATATTTACCTCTTTATGTAATAATTACCTATGTATTATGCTTGTATGTCTGCTGTATCAGATGGGCCATTGGGCTACATCGGATGGGCCAATTGGGTGCATCTGATGGGCCAATGGGCCTTCTGCGTTGTCCAAGTATTGTACCTCACCTTACTTCACCACTCTCTCCTGCCTATTTATACCCATCACTCGATCTGTAAAATGACCTTCTGAAGATGTATTTAATATACGAAAGTACTTAAGGAAATTTCCTGTTTCATTTTTCCTCCGTGGTCTGACATTGTCACATTCTTAATCACGTGTTTATTTTCGTGATATACACACATAAATATATATGTATATTTAAATATTGATCTGTATGGATATGGACCCTGTGGGTCCAGGAGACCATCTGTGTCCCCTCAGATGGTCTCCCTTATCACAGTTTTTGTCTATGGATGTGTGTGAGTGTGAGTGTCCGGGTGAGTGTGGGGGTCCCTGTGAGTGTCCGGATGATTATGGTTTCAGGAGGCCATCTGTGTCCCCTCAGATGGTCTCCCTTATCACAGATTGTGTCTATGAATGTGTGTCAGTGTGTGAGTGTGAGTGTCCGGATGATGTAACCGAACCGGAGTGTCCGGTTACATCTGTGGTTTCAGGAGGCCATCTGTGTCCCCTCAGATGGTCTCCCTTATCACAGTCTATGGATGTGTGTGTGTGTGAGTGTCCCTGTGAATGTTCGGATAAGGGTGTGTGTGTGTGTTTGTGTGTCCGGATATATGTGAGGTTTGGTTCCAGGAACCATTTGTGTCCCTCCTCCCCCAAATCTCCTCCCTTATTCCCACCGTGGGTTCGAATCCCAGGTGATTAGACCTACCCTAGGTCTATGGATCCAAGGTATCCATCCGTGGGCCCAACGGATTTCACCCCTTCCCCACTTTCCTAGGGCCAGGCCAATTCCAGCTATCCAGGGAACCTGTCGAAACAGAGGAAGCTACAGGAGGGGACACACAAATATTTGTGCCCTGCAGTTACACAACCGTTCCGACAGGCTCGATCGCAATCTATCCAGATGAGAACACGTTCTCCTCCGACTAGACCACGCTGGAGTCGCTGTATGTTTAAAATTTGGTTCCTTTATTTATAGTTAGTATTTTTGGTGTATTAATTGATTTGTTTTATATTTTTAATGACTTATGTAGAGTGATTTAGGGAGTGGGGGGGAGGTGGTAGCATGTGTAGTAGATTATACGAGATCGTGGTTAGTTAGTATTTATCTAGTTGTGTTCACCTAGTTGTTCTTGCGAGGGTTGAGCTCTGCTCTTTCGGCCCGCCTCTCAACTGTGAATCAATCAATTTTTACTAGCTAATAAAAAAAATCCACATACACACACCAAGAAAGCAGCCCGTAACAGGTGTCTAATGCCCAAGTACCTGTGTACTGCTCGGTAAGAGGAGCATCAGAATGAATGAAACTCTGCTGATTTTCGTTTGCGCCATCACCGGGGGATCGATTTTTGACCCTAGGATTACGAGTCGAGAGCGCTGTCCACTCAGCTATAAAGCCCCCTAGTGTGTGTATTGGTGCAAAAGATAATTTGGGAGAGGTTAATGGAAAGTAATGATGTTTGGTGGCCTTGAAGGCGCTGGAAGAGGGTTGCCAGTTATGAATTTAAATTATAAATTTATTAAGATAGGATATATATGCAAAAGAAGTTGAGAGAGATAGTAAGAAAAGTGTTTCTGACTGAGGTTAGGTACTGTGTGATTGACTTGTATGTTAGGAAAAAGAATATTTATCAGAAACATAGATGTTCTTTAGAAATGTTTGTTTGCAAATAGTTGCAAATTATTGGGTAAAAAGCCAATGGTTACCGTACCTTGAACAAACACACGTGAGCACAATTAGTCGACGGGGGTCAGAGAGTGAGAGTGAACAGCGAAACAGTAACAAAAAATGTGACTATAATGGGAAACTATGTCATTCAAACGTATACATGTTAACCATATAAATTACAGTAGCATTAAACGCGGGCATACGTACATATGTCAATCAATTTACATAAATAAACATTCACAAATATGTACCTTTAAAATGGACACATACAGATAATTACCGTACACATGTCAGTTTAATTACAGGTACACATAAACACATACAGCTTCACGTGTCTGTCCGTCATGACAATAGTACACATGGATACGAACACAAAACAGTCCATTATCAACTAGTGTGTGTGTGTGTGTGTGTTTGTGTGTGTGTGTGTGTGTGTGAGTGTGTGTGTGTGTGTGTGTGTGTATTCTCACCTGGTTTTGTTTGCAGGGGTTGAGCTCTGGCTTTTTGGTCCCGCGTGTGTGTGTGTGTGTGTGTGTGTGTGTACTCACCTATTTGTGCTTGCAGGATCGAGCAATGACTCTTGGATCCCAAATCTTGTGTGTGTGGTCCAAATCTTGGATCTTATATAAGATCCATATATTTATATAATTATATAAATTTTATAAATAAATAAATTTATTATATAATAAAATATACGAAAAAAATGATATATTTAAATATATAAAATTTATCATTTTTAAATAAATAATATTTATTTAAATAAATAAATAAAATATATAAAAAATTATATTTATAAATATATAAGACAATGTCAGACCACGGAGGAAAAATGAAACAGGAAATTTAATTAAGTACTTTCGTATATTAAATACATCTTCAGAAGGTCATTTTACAGATCGAGTCATGGGTATAAATAGGCAGGAGAGAGTGGTGAAGTAAGGTGAGGTACAATACTTGGACAACGCAGAAGGCCCATTGGCCCATCAGATGCACCCAATTGGCCCATCCGATGTAGCCCAATGGCCCATCTGATACAGCAGACATACAAGCATAATACATAGGTAATTATAACATAAAGAGGTAAATATATACAATAAATTAGTGAGAAATGTTTTTCAATGATTCTACTTAAATCGCCCTTTAGCTGATCTATTAGAAATGGATCTAAGTTATATAGACCACTGCTAATATTCAAATTACTTTCTTTGGTGATCTGTATCAAAGCGGATTCAATTATGTTTCTGTTATAGGTGCTTTTACAATTTGTTATTGAAGACGCACTCTCCCAATCAATTTGGTGAGCTTTTTCTGACAAATGCACAAACAAAGCATTAGATAATTGGCCATGTCTTACAGAGTATTTATGTTGCGATACATAAAGAGAGAGTTGGGAGAGTGCGTCTTCAATAACAAATTGTAAAAGCACCTATAACAGAAACATAATTGAATCCGCTTTGATACAGATCACCAAAGAAAGTAATTTGAATATTAGCAGTGGTCTATATAACTTAGATCCATTTCTAATAGATCAGCTAAAGGGCGATTTAAGTAGAATCATTGAAAAACATTTGTCTCACTAATTTATTGTATATATTTACCTCTTTATGTTATAATTACCTATGTATTATGCTTGTATGTCTGCTGTATCAGATGGGCCATTGGGCTACATCGGATTGGCCAATTGGGTGCATCTGATGGGCCAATGGGCCTTCTGCGTTGTCCAAGTATTGTACCTCACCTTACTTCACCACTCTCTCCTGCCTATTTATACCCATGACTCGATCTGTAAAATGACCTTCTGAAGATGTATTTAATATACGAAAGTACTTAAGGAAATTTCCTGTTTCATTTTTCCTCCGTGGTCTGACATTGTCACATTCTTAATCACGTGTTTATTTTCGTGATATACACACATAAATATATATGTATATTTAAATATTGATCTGTATGGATATGGACCCTGTGGGTCCAGGAGGCCATCTGTGTCCCCTCAGATGGTCTCCCTTATCACAGTTTTTGTCTATGGATGTGTGTGAGTGTGAGTGTCCGGGTGAGTGTGGGGGTCCCTGTGAGTGTCCGGATGATTATGGTTTCAGGAGGCCATCTGTGTCCCCTCAGATGGTCTCCCTTATCACAGTTTGTGTCTATGAATGTGTGTCAGTGTGTGAGTGTGAGTGTCCGGATGATGTAACCGAACCGGAGTGTCCGGTTACATCTGTGGTTTCAGGAGGCCATCTGTGTCCCCTCAGATGGTCTCCCTTATCACAGTCTATGGATGTGTGTGTGTGTGAGTGTCCCTGTGAATGTTCGGATAAGGGTGTGTGTGTGTGTTTGTGTGTCCGGATGTATGTGAGGTTTGGTTCCAGGAACCATTTGTGTCCCTCCTCCCCCAAATCTCCTCCCTTATTCCCACCGTGGGTTCGAATCCCAGGTGATTAGACCTACCCTAGGTCTATGGATCCAAGGTATCCATCCGTGGGCCCAACGGATTTCACCCCTTCCCCACTTTCCTAGGGCCAGGCCAATTCCAGCTATCCAGGGAACCTGTCGAAACAGAGGCAGCTACAGGAGGGGACACACAAATATTTGTGCCCTGCAGTTACACAACCGTTCCGACAGGCTCGATCGCAATCTATCCAGATGAGAACACGTTCTCCTCCGACTAGACCACGCTGGAGTCGCTGTATGTTTAAAATTTGGTTCCTTTATTTATAGTTAGTATTTTTGGTGTATTAATTGATTTGTTTTTATTTTTAATGACTTATGTAGAGTGATTTAGGGAGTGGGGGGGAGGTGGTAGCATGTGTAGTAGATTATACGAGATCGTGGTTAGGTAGTATTTATCTAGTTGTGTTCACCTAGTTGTTCTTGCGAGGGTTGAGCTCTGCTCTTTCGGCCCGCCTCTCAACTGTGAATCAATCAATTTTTACTAGCTAATAAAAAAAATCCACATACA
Organism: Procambarus clarkii; assembly: GCF_040958095.1. Lineage (NCBI taxonomy): Eukaryota > Metazoa > Arthropoda > Malacostraca > Decapoda > Cambaridae > Procambarus > Procambarus clarkii. The sequence goes on from NW_027189642.1 coordinate 65,913, forward strand.
CACACCAAGAAAGCAGCCCGTAACAGGTGTCTAATGCCCAAGTACCTATGTACTGCTCGGTAAGAGGAGCATCAGAATGAATGAAACTCTGCTGATTTTCGTTTGCGCCATCACCGGGGGATCGATTTTTGACCCTAGGATTACGAGTCGAGAGCGCTGTCCACTCAGCTATAAAGCCCCCTAGTGTGTGTATTGGTGCAAAAGATAATTTGGGAGAGGTTAATGGAAAGTAATGATGTTTGGTGGCCTTGAAGGCGCTGGAAGAGGGTTGCCAGTTATGAATTTAAATTATAAATTTATTAAGATAGGATATATATGCAAAAGACGTTGAGAGAGATAGTAAGAAAAGTGTTTCTGACTGAGGTTAGGTACTGTGTGATTGACTTGTATGTTAGGAAAAAGAATATTTATCAGAAACATAGATGTTCTTTAGAAATGTTTGTTTGCAAATAGTTGCAAATTATTGGGTAAAAAGCCAATGGTTACCGTACCTTGAACAAACACACGTGAGCACAATTAGTCGACGGGGGTCAGAGAGTGAGAGTGAACAGCGAAACAGTAACAAAAAATGTGACTATAATGGGAAACTATGTCATTCAAACGTATACATGTTAACCATATAAATTACAGTAGCATTAAACGCGGGCATACGTACATATGTCAATCAATTTACATAAATAAACATTCACAAATATGTACCTTTAAAATGGACACATACAGATAATTACCGTACACATGTCAGTTTAATTACAGGTACACATAAACACATACAGCTTCACGTGTCTGTCGGTCATGACAATAGTACACATGGATACGAACACAAAACAGTCCATTATCAACTAGTGTGTGTATGAGTGTGTGTGTGTGTTTGTGTGTGTGTGTGTGTGTGTGTGTGTGTGTGTGTGAGTGTGTGTGTGTGTGTGTGTGTGTGTGTGTGTGTGTGTGTGTGTGTGTGTGTGTGTGTGTGTGTGTGTGTGTGTGTGTGTATTCTCACCTGGTTTTGTTTGCAGGGGTTGAGCTCTGGCTTTTTGGTCCCGCGTGTGTGTGTGTGTGTGTACTCACCTATTTGTGCTTGCAGGATCGAGCAATGACTCTTGGATCCCAAATCTTGTGTGTGTGGTCCAAATCTTGGATCTTATATAAGATCCATATATTTATATAATTATATAAATTTTATAAATAAATAAATTTATTATATAATAAAATATACGAAAAAAATGATATATTTAAATATATAAAATTTATTATTTTTAAATAAATAATATTTATTTAAATAAATAAATAAAATATATAAAAAATTATATTTATAAATATATATGTATATTTAAATATTGATCTGTATGGATATGGACCCTGTGGGTCCAGGAGGCCATCTGTGTCCCCTCAGATGGTCTCCCTTATCACAGTTTTTGTCTATGGATGTGTGTGAGTGTGAGTGTCCGGGTGAGTGTGGGGGTCCCTGTGAGTGTCCGGATGATTATGGTTTCAGGAGGCCATCTGTGTCCCCTCAGATGGTCTCCCTTATCACAGTTTGTGTCTATGAATGTGTGTCAGTGTGTGAGTGTGAGTGTCCGGATGATGTAACCGAACCGGAGTGTCCGGTTACATCTGTGGTTTCAGGAGGCCATCTGTGTCCCCTCAGATGGTCTCCCTTATCACAGTCTATGGATATGTGTGTGTGTGAGTGTCCCTGTGAATGTTCGGATAAGGGTGTGTGTGTGTGTTTGTGTGTCCGGATATATGTGAGGTTTGGTTCCAGGAACCATTTGTGTCCCTCCTCCCCCAAATCTCCTCCCTTATTCCCACCGTGGGTTCGAATCCCAGGTGATTAGACCTACCCTAGGTCTATGGATCCAAGGTATCCATACGTGGGCCCAACGGATTTCACCCCTTCCCCACTTTCCTAGGGCCAGGCCAATTCCAGCTATCCAGGGAACCTGTCGAAACAGAGGCAGCTACAGGAGGGGACACACAAATTTTTGTGCCCTGCAGTTACACAACCGTTCCGACAGGCTCGATCGCAATCTATCCAGATGAGAACACGTTCTCCTCCGACTAGACCACGCTGGAGTCGCTGTATGTTTAAAATTTGGTTCCTTTATTTATAGTTAGTATTTTTGGTGTATTAATTGATTTGTTTTATATTTTTAATGACTTATGTAGAGTGATTTAGGGAGTGGGGGGGAGGTGGTAGCATGTGTAGTAGATTATACGAGATCGTGGTTAGTTAGTATTTATCTAGTTGTGTTCACCTAGTTGTTCTTGCGAGGGTTGAGCTCTGCTCTTTCGGCCCGCCTCTCAACTGTGAATCAATCAATTTTTACTAGCTAATAAAAAAAATCCACATACACACACCAAGAAAGCAGCCCGTAACAGGTGTCTAATGCCCAAGTACCTATGTACTGCTCGGTAAGAGGAGCATCAGAATGAATGAAACTCTGCTGATTTTCGTTTGCGCCATCACCGGGGGATCGATTTTTGACCCTAGGATTACGAGTCGAGAGCGCTGTCCACTCAGCTATAAAGCCCCCTAGTGTGTGTATTGGTGCAAAAGATAATTTGGGAGAGGTTAATGGAAAGTAATGATGTTTGGTGGCCTTGAAGGCGCTGGAAGAGGGTTGCCAGTTATGAATTTAAATTATAAATTTATTAAGATAGGATATATATGCAAAAGAAGTTGAGAGAGATAGTAAGAAAAGTGTTTCTGACTGAGGTTAGGTACTGTGTGATTGACTTGTATGTTAGGAAAAAGAATATTTATCAGAAACATAGATGTTCTTTAGAAATGTTTGTTTGCAAATAGTTGCAAATTATTGGGTAAAAAGCCAATGGTTACCGTACCTTGAACAAACACACGTGAGCACAATTACTCGACGGGGGTCAGAGAGTGAGAGTGAACAGCGAAACAGTAACAAAAAATGTGACTATAATGGGAAACTATGTCATTCAAACGTATACATGTTAACCATATAAATTACAGTAGCATTAAACGCGGGCATACGTACATATGTCAATCAATTTACATAAATAAACATTCACAAATATGTACCTTTAAAATGGACACATACAGATAATTACCGTACACATGTCAGTTTAATTACAGGTACACATAAACACATACAGCTTCACGTGTCTGTCCGTCATGACAATAGTACACATGGATACGAACACAAAACAGTCCATTATCAACTAGTGTGTGTATGAGTGTGTGTGTGTGTTTGTGTGTGTGTGTGTGTGTGTGTGTGTGTGTGTGTGTGTGAGTGTGTGTGTGTGTGTGTGTGTGTGTGTGTGTGTGTGTGTGTGTGTGTGTGTGTGTGTATTCTCACCTGGTTTTGTTTGCAGGGGTTGAGCTCTGGCTTTTTGGTCCCGCGTGTGTGTGTGTGTGTGTGTGTCTGTGTGTGTGTACTCACATATTTGTGCTTGCAGGATCGAGCAATGACTCTTGGATCCCAAATCTTGTGTGTGTGGTCCAAATCTTGGATCTTATATAAGATCCATATATTTATATAATTATATAAATTTTATAAATAAATAAATTTATTATATAATAAAATATACGAAAAAAATGATATATTTAAATATATAAAATTTATTATTTTTAAATAAATAATATTTATTTAAATAAATAAATAAAATATATAAAAAATTATATTTATAAATATATATGTATATTTAAATATTGATCTGTATGGATATGGACCCTGTGGGTCCAGGAGGCCATCTGTGTCCCCTCAGATGGTCTCCCTTATCACAGTTTTTGTCTATGGATGTGTGTGAGTGTGAGTGTCCGGGTGAGTGTGGGGGTCCCTGTGAGTGTCCGGATGATTATGGTTTCAGGAGGCCATCTGTGTCCCCTCAGATGGTCTCCCTTATCACAGTTTGTGTCTATGAATGTGTGTCAGTGTGTGAGTGTGAGTGTCCGGTTGATGTAACCGAACCGGAGTGTCCGGTTACATCTGTGGTTTCAGGAGGCCATCTGTGTCCCCTCAGATGGTCTCCCTTATCACAGTCTATGGATGTGTGTGTGTGTGAGTGTCCCTGTGAATGTTCGGATAAGGGTGTGTGTGTGTGTTTGTGTGTCCGGATATATGTGAGGTTTGGTTCCAGGAACCATTTGTGTCCCTCCTCCCCCAAATCTCCTCCCTTATTCCCACCGTGGGTTCGAATCCCAGGTGATTAGACCTACCCTAGGTCTATGGATCCAAGGTATCCATCCGTGGGCCTAACGGATTTCACCCCTTCCCCACTTTCCTAGGGCCAGGCCAATTCCAGCTATCCAGGGAACCTGTCGAAACAGAGGCAGCTACAGGAGGGGACACACAAATATTTGTGCCCTGCAGTTACACAACCGTTCCGACAGGCTCGATCGCAATCTATCCAGATGAGAACACGTTCTCCTCCGACTAGACCACGCTGGAGTCGCTGTATGTTTAAAATTTGGTTCCTTTATTTATAGTTAGTATTTTTGGTGTATTAATTGATTTGTTTTATATTTTTAATGACTTATGTAGAGTGATTTAGGGAGTGGGGGGGAGGTGGTAGCATGTGTAGTAGATTATACGAGATCGTGGTTAGTTAGTATTTATCTAGTTGTGTTCACCTAGTTGTTCTTGCGAGGGTTGAGCTCTGCTCTTTCGGCCCGCCTCTCAACTGTGAATCAATCAATTTTTACTAGCTAATAAAAAAAATCCACATACACACACCAAGAAAGCAGCCCGTAACAGGTGTCTAATGCCCAAGTACCTATGTACTGCTCGGTAAGAGGAGCATCAGAATGAATGAAACTCTGCTGATTTTCGTTTGCGCCATCACCGGGGGATCGATTTTTGACCCTAGGATTACGAGTCGAGAGCGCTGTCCACTCAGCTATAAAGCCCCCTAGTGTGTGTATTGGTGCAAAAGATAATTTGGGAGAGGTTAATGGAAAGTAATGATGTTTGGTGGCCTTGAAGGCGCTGGAAGAGGGTTGCCAGTTATGAATTTAAATTATAAATTTATTAAGATAGGATATATATGCAAAAGAAGTTGAGAGAGATAGTAAGAAAAGTGTTTCTGACTGAGGTTAGGTACTGTGTGATTGACTTGTATGTTAGGAAAAAGAATATTTATCAGAAACATAGATGTTCTTTAGAAATGTTTGTTTGCAAATAGTTGCAAATTATTGGGTAAGAAGCCAATGGTTACCGTACCTTGAACAAACACACGTGAGCACAATTAGTCGACGGGGGTCAGAGAGTGAGAGTGAACAGCGAAACAGTAACAAAAAATGTGACTATAATGGGAAACTATGTCATTCAAACGTATACATGTTAACCATATAAATTACAGTAGCATTAAACGCGGGCATACGTACATATGTCAATCAATTTACATAAATAAACATTCACAAATATGTACCTTTAAAATGGACACATACAGATAATTACCGTACACATGTCAGTTTAATTACAGGTACACATAAACACATACAGCTTCACGTGTCTGTCGGTCATGACAATAGTACACATGGATACGAACACAAAACAGTCCATTATCAACTAGTGTGTGTATGAGTGTGTGTGTGTGTTTGTGTGTGTGTGTGTGTGTGTGTGTGTGTGTGTGTGTGTGTGTATTCTCACCTGGTTTTGTTTGCAGGGGTTGAGCTCTGGCTTTTTGGTCCCGCGTGTGTGTGTGTGTGTGTACTCACCTATTTGTGCTTGCAGGATCGAGCAATGACTCTTGGATCCCAAATCTTGTGTGTGTGGTCCAAATCTTGGATCTTATATAAGATCCATATATTTATATAATTATATAAATTTTATAAATAAATAAATTTATTATATAATAAAATATACGAAAAAAATGATATATTTAAATATATAAAATTTATTATTTTTAAATAAATAATATTTATTTAAATAAATAAATAAAATATATAAAAAATTATATTTATAAATATATATGTATATTTAAATATTGATCTGTATGGATATGGACCCTGTGGGTCCAGGAGGCCATCTGTGTCCCCTCAGATGGTCTCCCTTATCACAGTTTTTGTCTATGGATGTGTGTGAGTGTGAGTGTCCGGGTGAGTGTGGGGGTCCCTGTGAGTGTCCGGATGATTATGGTTTCAGGAGGCCATCTGTGTCCCCTCAGATGGTCTCCCTTATCACAGTTTGTGTCTATGAATGTGTGTCAGTGTGTGAGTGTGAGTGTCCGGATGATGTAACCGAACCGGAGTGTCCGGTTACATCTGTGGTTTCAGGAGGCCATCTGTGTCCCCTCAGATGGTCTCCCTTATCACAGTCTATGGATATGTGTGTGTGTGAGTGTCCCTGTGAATGTTCGGATAAGGGTGTGTGTGTGTGTTTGTGTGTCCGGATATATGTGAGGTTTGGTTCCAGGAACCATTTGTGTCCCTCCTCCCCCAAATCTCCTCCCTTATTCCCACCGTGGGTTCGAATCCCAGGTGATTAGACCTACCCTAGGTCTATGGATCCAAGGTATCCATACGTGGGCCCAACGGATTTCACCCCTTCCCCACTTTCCTAGGGCCAGGCCAATTCCAGCTATCCAGGGAACCTGTCGAAACAGAGGCAGCTACAGGAGGGGACACACAAATTTTTGTGCCCTGCAGTTACACAACCGTTCCGACAGGCTCGATCGCAATCTATCCAGATGAGAACACGTTCTCCTCCGACTAGACCACGCTGGAGTCGCTGTATGTTTAAAATTTGGTTCCTTTATTTATAGTTAGTATTTTTGGTGTATTAATTGATTTGTTTTATATTTTTAATGACTTATGTAGAGTGATTTAGGGAGTGGGGGGGAGGTGGTAGCATGTGTAGTAGATTATACGAGATCGTGGTTAGTTAGTATTTATCTAGTTGTGTTCACCTAGTTGTTCTTGCGAGGGTTGAGCTCTGCTCTTTCGGCCCGCCTCTCAACTGTGAATCAATAAATTTTTACTAGCTAATAAAAAAAATCCACATACACACACCAAGAAAGCAGCCCGTAACAGGTGTCTAATGCCCAAGTACCTATGTACTGCTCGGTAAGAGGAGCATCAGAATGAATGAAACTCTGCTGATTTTCGTTTGCGCCATCACCGGGGGATCGATTTTTGACCCTAGGATTACGAGTCGAGAGCGCTGTCCACTCAGCTATAAAGCCCCCTAGTGTGTGTATTGGTGCAAAAGATAATTTGGGAGAGGTTAATGGAAAGTAATGATGTTTGGTGGCCTTGAAGGCGCTGGAAGAGGGTTGCCAGTTATGAATTTAAATTATAAATTTATTAAGATAGGATATATATGCAAAAGAAGTTGAGAGAGATAGTAAGAAAAGTGTTTCTGACTGAGGTTAGGTACTGTGTGATTGACTTGTATGTTAGGAAAAAGAATATTTATCAGAAACATAGATGTTCTTTAGAAATGTTTGTTTGCAAATAGTTGCAAATTATTGGGTAAAAAGCCAATGGTTACCGTACCTTGAACAAACACACGTGAGCACAATTAGTCGACGGGGGTCAGAGAGTGAGAGTGAACAGCGAAACAGTAACAAAAAATGTGACTATAATGGGAAACTATGTCATTCAAACGTATACATGTTAACCATATAAATTACAGTAGCATTAAACGCGGGCATACGTACATATGTCAATCAATTTACATAAATAAACATTCACAAATATGTACCTTTAAAATGGACACATACAGATAATTACCGTACACATGTCAGTTTAATTACAGGTACACATAAACACATACAGCTTCACGTGTCTGTCCGTCATGACAATAGTACACATGGATACGAACACAAAACAGTCCATTATCAACTAGTGTGTGTATGAGTGTGTGTGTGTGTTTGTGTGTGTGTGTGTGTGTGTGTGTGTGTGTGTGTGTGTGAGTGTGTGTGTGTGTGTGTGTGTGTGTGTGTGTGTGTGTGTGTGTGTGTGTATTCTCACCTGGTTTTGTTTGCAGGGGTTGAGCTCTGGCTTTTTGGTCCCGCGTGTGTGTGTGTGTGTGTGTGTCTGTGTGTGTGTACTCACATATTTGTGCTTGCAGGATCGAGCAATGACTCTTGGATCCCAAATCTTGTGTGTGTGGTCCAAATCTTGGATCTTATATAAGATCCATATATTTATATAATTATATAAATTTTATAAATAAATAAATTTATTATATAATAAAATATACGAAAAAAATGATATATTTAAATATATAAAATTTATTATTTTTAAATAAATAATATTTATTTAAATAAATAAATAAAATATATAAAAAATTATATTTATAAATATATATGTATATTTAAATATTGATCTGTATGGATATGGACCCTGTGGGTCCAGGAGGCCATCTGTGTCCCCTCAGATGGTCTCCCTTATCACAGTTTTTGTCTATGGATGTGTGTGAGTGTGAGTGTCCGGGTGAGTGTGGGGGTCCCTGTGAGTGTCCGGATGATTATGGTTTCAGGAGGCCATCTGTGTCCCCTCAGATGGTCTCCCTTATCACAGTTTGTGTCTATGAATGTGTGTCAGTGTGTGAGTGTGAGTGTCCGGTTGATGTAACCGAACCGGAGTGTCCGGTTACATCTGTGGTTTCAGGAGGCCATCTGTGTCCCCTCAGATGGTCTCCCTTATCACAGTCTATGGATGTGTGTGTGTGTGAGTGTCCCTGTGAATGTTCGGATAAGGGTGTGTGTGTGTGTTTGTGTGTCCGGATATATGTGAGGTTTGGTTCCAGGAACCATTTGTGTCCCTCCTCCCCCAAATCTCCTCCCTTATTCCCACCGTGGGTTCGAATCCCAGGTGATTAGACCTACCCTAGGTCTATGGATCCAAGGTATCCATCCGTGGGCCTAACGGATTTCACCCCTTCCCCACTTTCCTAGGGCCAGGCCAATTCCAGCTATCCAGGGAACCTGTCGAAACAGAGGCAGCTACAGGAGGGGACACACAAATATTTGTGCCCTGCAGTTACACAACCGTTCCGACAGGCTCGATCGCAATCTATCCAGATGAGAACACGTTCTCCTCCGACTAGACCACGCTGGAGTCGCTGTATGTTTAAAATTTGGTTCCTTTATTTATAGTTAGTATTTTTGGTGTATTAATTGATTTGTTTTATATTTTTAATGACTTATGTAGAGTGATTTGGGGAGTGGGGGGGAGGTGGTAGCATGTGTAGTAGATTATACGAGATCGTGGTTAGTTAGTATTTATCTAGTTGTGTTCACCTAGTTGTTCTTGCGAGGGTTGAGCTCTGCTCTTTCGGCCCGCCTCTCAACTGTGAATCAATCAATTTTTACTAGCTAATAAAAAAAATCCACATACACACACCAAGAAAGCAGCCCGTAACAGGTGTCTAATGCCCAAGTACCTATGTACTGCTCGGTAAGAGGAGCATCAGAATGAATGAAACTCTGCTGATTTTCGTTTGCGCCATCACCGGGGGATCGATTTTTGACCCTAGGATTACGAGTCGAGAGCGCTGTCCACTCAGCTATAAAGCCCCCTAGTGTGTGTATTGGTGCAAAAGATAATTTGGGAGAGGTTAATGGAAAGTAATGATGTTTGGTGGCCTTGAAGGCGCTGGAAGAGGGTTGCCAGTTATGAATTTAAATTATAAATTTATTAAGATAGGATATATATGCAAAAGAAGTTGAGAGAGATAGTAAGAAAAGTGTTTCTGACTGAGGTTAGGTACTGTGTGATTGACTTGTATGTTAGGAAAAAGAATATTTATCAGAAACATAGATGTTCTTTAGAAATGTTTGTTTGCAAATAGTTGCAAATTATTGGGTAAGAAGCCAATGGTTACCGTACCTTGAACAAACACACGTGAGCACAATTAGTCGACGGGGGTCAGAGAGTGAGAGTGAACAGCGAAACAGTAACAAAAAATGTGACTATAATGGGAAACTATGTCATTCAAACGTATACATGTTAACCATATAAATTACAGTAGCATTAAACGCGGGTATACGTACATATGTCAATCAATTTACATAAATAAACATTCACAAATATGTACCTTTAAAATGGACACATACAGATAATTACCGTACACATGTCAGTTTAATTACAGGTACACATAAACACATACAGCTTCACGTGTCTGTCGGTCATGACAATAGTACACATGGATACGAACACAAAACAGTCCATTATCAACTAGTGTGTGTATGAGTGTGTGTGTGTGTTTGTGTGTGTGTGTGTGTGTGTGTGTGTGTGTGTGTGTGTGTGTATTCTCACCTGGTTTTGTTTGCAGGGGTTGAGCTCTGGCTTTTTGGTCCCGCGTGTGTGTGTGTGTGTGTACTCACCTATTTGTGCTTGCAGGATCGAGCAATGACTCTTGGATCCCAAATCTTGTGTGTGTGGTCCAAATCTTGGATCTTATATAAGATCCATATATTTATATAATTATATAAATTTTATAAATAAATAAATTTATTATATAATAAAATATACGAAAAAAATGATATATTTAAATATATAAAATTTATTATTTTTAAATAAATAATATTTATTTAAATAAATAAATAAAATATATAAAAAATTATATTTATAAATATATATGTATATTTAAATATTGATCTGTATGGATATGGACCCTGTGGGTCCAGGAGGCCATCTGTGTCCCCTCAGATGGTCTCCCTTATCACAGTTTTTGTCTATGGATGTGTGTGAGTGTGAGTGTCCGGGTGAGTGTGAGGGTCCCTGTGAGTGTCCGGATGATTATGGTTTCAGGAGGCCATCTGTGTCCCCTCAGATGGTCTCCCTTATCACAGTTTGTGTCTATGAATGTGTGTCAGTGTGTGAGTGTGAGTGTCCGGATGATGTAACCGAACCGGAGTGTCCGGTTACATCTGTGGTTTCAGGAGGCCATCTGTGTCCCCTCAGATGGTCTCCCTTATCACAGTCTATGGATATGTGTGTGTGTGAGTGTCCCTGTGAATGTTCGGATAAGGGTGTGTGTGTGTGTTTGTGTGTCCGGATATATGTGAGGTTTGGTTCCAGGAACCATTTGTGTCCCTCCTCCCCCAAATCTCCTCCCTTATTCCCACCGTGGGTTCGAATCCCAGGTGATTAGACCTACCCTAGGTCTATGGATCCAAGGTATCCATACGTGGGCCCAACGGATTTCACCCCTTCCCCACTTTCCTAGGGCCAGGCCAATTCCAGCTATCCAGGGAACCTGTCGAAACAGAGGCAGCTACAGGAGGGGACACACAAATTTTTGTGCCCTGCAGTTACACAACCGTTCCGACAGGCTCGATCGCAATCTATCCAGATGAGAACACGTTCTCCTCCGACTAGACCACGCTGGAGTCGCTGTATGTTTAAAATTTGGTTCCTTTATTTATAGTTAGTATTTTTGGTGTATTAATTGATTTGTTTTATATTTTTAATGACTTATGTAGAGTGATTTAGGGAGTGGGGGGGAGGTGGTAGCATGTGTAGTAGATTATACGAGATCGTGGTTAGTTAGTATTTATCTAGTTGTGTTCACCTAGTTGTTCTTGCGAGGGTTGAGCTCTGCTCTTTCGGCCCGCCTCTCAACTGTGAATCAATAAATTTTTACTAGCTAATAAAAAAAATCCACATACACACACCAAGAAAGCAGCCCGTAACAGGTGTCTAATGCCCAAGTACCTATGTACTGCTCGGTAAGAGGAGCATCAGAATGAATGAAACTCTGCTGATTTTCGTTTGCGCCATCACCGGGGGATCGATTTTTGACCCTAGGATTACGAGTCGAGAGCGCTGTCCACTCAGCTATAAAGCCCCCTAGTGTGTGTATTGGTGCAAAAGATAATTTGGGAGAGGTTAATGGAAAGTAATGATGTTTGGTGGCCTTGAAGGCGCTGGAAGAGGGTTGCCAGTTATGAATTTAAATTATAAATTTATTAAGATAGGATATATATGCAAAAGAAGTTGAGAGAGATAGTAAGAAAAGTGTTTCTGACTGAGGTTAGGTACTGTGTGATTGACTTGTATGTTAGGAAAAAGAATATTTATCAGAAACATAGATGTTCTTTAGAAATGTTTGTTTGCAAATAGTTGCAAATTATTGGGTAAAAAGCCAATGGTTACCGTACCTTGAACAAACACACGTGAGCACAATTAGTCGACGGGGGTCAGAGAGTGAGAGTGAACAGCGAAACAGTAACAAAAAATGTGACTATAATGGGAAACTATGTCATTCAAACGTATACATGTTAACCATATAAATTACAGTAGCATTAAACGCGGGCATACGTACATATGTCAATCAATTTACATAAATAAACATTCACAAATATGTACCTTTAAAATGGACACATACAGATAATTACCGTACACATGTCAGTTTAATTACAGGTACACATAAACACATACAGCTTCACGTGTCTGTCCGTCATGACAATAGTACACATGGATACGAACACAAAACAGTCCATTATCAACTAGTGTGTGTATGAGTGTGTGTGTGTGTTTGTGTGTGTGTGTGTGTGTGTGTGTGTGTGTGTGTGAGTGTGTGTGTGTGTGTGTGTGTGTGTGTGTGTGTGTGTGTGTGTGTGTGTATTCTCACCTGGTTTTGTTTGCAGGGGTTGAGCTCTGGCTTTTTGGTCCCGCGTGTGTGTGTGTGTGTGTGTGTCTGTGTGTGTGTACTCACATATTTGTGCTTGCAGGATCGAGCAATGACTCTTGGATCCCAAATCTTGTGTGTGTGGTCCAAATCTTGGATCTTATATAAGATCCATATATTTATATAATTATATAAATTTTATAAATAAATAAATTTATTATATAATAAAATATACGAAAAAAATGATATATTTAAATATATAAAATTTATTATTTTTAAATAAATAATATTTATTTAAATAAATAAATAAAATATATAAAAAATTATATTTATAAATATATATGTATATTTAAATATTGATCTGTATGGATATGGACCCTGTGGGTCCAGGAGGCCATCTGTGTCCCCTCAGATGGTCTCCCTTATCACAGTTTTTGTCTATGGATGTGTGTGAGTGTGAGTGTCCGGGTAAGTGTGGGGGTCCCTGTGAGTGTCCGGATGATTATGGTTTCAGGAGGCCATCTGTGTCCCCTCAGATGGTCTCCCTTATCACAGTTTGTGTCTATGAATGTGTGTCAGTGTGTGAGTGTGAGTGTCCGGATGATGTAACCGAACCGGAGTGTCCGGTTACATCTGTGGTTTCAGGAGGCCATCTGTGTCCCCTCAGATGGTCTCCCTTATCACAGTCTATGGATGTGTGTGTGTGTGAGTGTCCCTGTGAATGTTCGGATAAGGGTGTGTGTGTGTGTTTGTGTGTCCGGATATATGTGAGGTTTGGTTCCAGGAACCATTTGTGTCCCTCCTCCCCCAAATCTCCTCCCTTATTCCCACCGTGGGTTCGAATCCCAGGTGATTAGACCTACCCTAGGTCTATGGATCCAAGGTATCCATACGTGGGCCCAACGGATTTCACCCCTTCCCCACTTTCCTAGGGCCAGGCCAATTCCAGCTATCCAGGGAACCTGTCGAAACAGAGGCAGCTACAGGAGGGGACACACAAATTTTTGTGCCCTGCAGTTATACAACCGTTCCGACAGGCTCGATCGCAATCTATCCAGATGAGAACACGTTCTCCTCCGACTAGACCACGCTGGAGTCGCTGTATGTTTAAAATTTGGTTCCTTTATTTATAGTTAGTATTTTTGGTGTATTAATTGATTTGTTTTATATTTTTAATGACTTATGTAGAGTGATTTAGGGAGTGGGGGGGAGGTGGTAGCATGTGTAGTAGATTATACGAGATCGTGGTTAGTTAGTATTTATCTAGTTGTGTTCACCTAGTTGTTCTTGCGAGGGTTGAGCTCTGCTCTTTCGGCCCGCCTCTCAACTGTGAATCAATCAATTTTTACTAGCTAATAAAAAAAATCCACATACACACACCAAGAAAGCAGCCCGTAACAGGTGTCTAATGCCCAAGTACCTATGTACTGCTCGGTAAGAGGAGCATCAGAATGAATGAAACTCTGCTGATTTTCGTTTGCGCCATCACCGGGGGATCGATTTTTGACCCTAGGATTACGAGTCGAGAGCGCTGTCCACTCAGCTATAAAGCCCCCTAGTGTGTGTATTGGTGCAAAAGATAATTTGGGAGAGGTTAATAGAAAGTAATGATGTTTGGTGGCCTTGAAGGCGCTGGAAGAGGGTTGCCAGTTATGAATTTAAATTATAAATTTATTAAGATAGGATATATATGCAAAAGAAGTTGAGAGAGATAGTAAGAAAAGTGTTTCTGACTGAGGTTAGGTACTGTGTGATTGACTTGTATGTTAGGAAAAAGAATATTTATCAGAAACATAGATGTTCTTAAGAAATGTTTGTTTGCAAATAGTTGCAAATTATTGGGTAAAAAGCCAATGGTTACCGTACCTTGAACAAACACACGTGAGCACAATTAGTCGACGGGGGTCAGAGAGTGAGAGTGAACAGCGAAACAGTAACAAAAAATGTGACTATAATGGGAAACTATGTCATTCAATCGTATACATGTTAACCATATAAATTACAGTAGCATTAAACGCGGGCATACGTACATATGTCAATCAATTTACATAAATAAACATTCACAAATATGTACCTTTAAAATGGACACATACAGATAATTACCGTACACATGTCAGTTTAATTACAGGTACACATAAACACATACAGCTTCACGTGTCTGTCCGTCATGACAATAGTACACATGGATACGAACACAAAACAGTCCATTATCAACTAGTGTGTGTATGAGTGTGTGTGTGTGTTTGTGTGTGTGTGTGTGTGTGTGTGTGTGTGTGTGTGTGAGTGTGTGTGTGTGTGTGTGTGTGTGTGTGTGTGTGTGTGTGTGTGTGTGTGTGTGTGTGTATTCTCACCTGGTTTTGTTTGCAGGGGTTGAGCTCTGGCTTTTTGGTCCCGCGTGTGTGTGTGTGTGTGTACTCACCTATTTGTGCTTGCAGGATCGAGCAATGACTCTTGGATCCCAAATCTTGTGTGTGTGGTCCAAATCTTGGATCTTATATAAGATCCATATATTTATATAATTATATAAATTTTATAAATAAATAAATTTATTATATAATAAAATATACGAAAAAAATGATATATTTAAATATATAAAATTTATTATTTTTAAATAAATAATATTTATTAAAATAAATAAATAAAATATATAAAAAATTATATTTATAAATATATATGTATATTTAAATATTGATCTGTATGGATATGGACGCTGTGGGTCCAGGAGGCCATCTGTGTCCCCTCAGATGGTCTCCCTTATCACAGTTTTTGTCTATGGATGTGTGTGAGTGTGAGTGTCCGGGTGAGTGTGGGGGTCCCTGTGAGTGTCCGGATGATTATGGTTTCAGGAGGCCATCTGTGTCCCCTCAGATGGTCTCCCTTATCACAGTTTGTGTCTATGAATGTGTGTCAGTGTGTGAGTGTGAGTGTCCGGATGATGTAACCGAACCGGAGTGTCCGGTTACATCTGTGGTTTCAGGAGGCCATCTGTGTCCCCTCAGATGGTCTCCCTTATCACAGTCTATGGATGTGTGTGTGTGTGAGTGTCCCTGTGAATGTTCGGATAAGGGTGTGTGTGTGTGTTTGTGTGTCCGGATATATGTGAGGTTTGGTTCCAGGAACCATTTGTGTCCCTCCTCCCCCAAATCTCCTCCCTTATTCCCACCGTGGGTTCGAATCCCAGGTGATTAGACCTACCCTAGGTCTATGGATCCAAGGTATCCATCCGTGGGCCCAACGGATTTCACCCCTTCCCCACTTTCCTAGGGCCAGGCCAATTCCAGCTATCCAGGGAACCTGTCGAAACAGAGGAAGCTACAGGAGGGGACACACAAATTTTGTGCCCTGCAGTTACACAACCGTTCCGACAGGCTCGATCGCAATCTATCCAGATGAGAACACGTTCTCCTCCGACTAGACCACGCTGGAGTCGCTGTATGTTTAAAATTTGGTTCCTTTATTTATAGTTAGTATTTTTGGTGTATTAATTGATTTGTTTTATATTTTTAATGACTTATGTAGAGTGATTTAGGGAGTGGGGGGGAGGTGGTAGCATGTGTAGTAGATTATACGAGATCGTGGTTAGTTAGTATTTATCTAGTTGTGTTCACCTAGTTGTTCTTGCGAGGGTTGAGCTCTGCTCTTTCGGCCCGCCTCTCAACTGTGAATCAATCAATTTTTACTAGCTAATAAAAAAATCCACATACACACACCAAGAAAGCAGCCCGTAACAGGTGTCTAATGCCCAAGTACCTATGTACTGCTCGGTAAGAGGAGCATCAGAATGAATGAAACTCTGCTGATTTTCGTTTGCGCCATCACCGGGGGATCGATTTTTGACCCTAGGATTACGAGTCGAGAGCGCTGTCCACTCAGCTATAAAGCCCCCTAGTGTGTGTATTGGTGCAAAAGATAATTTGGGAGAGGTTAATGGAAAGTAATGATGTTTGGTGGCCTTGAAGGCGCTGGAAGAGGGGTTGCCAGTTATGAATTTAAATTATAAATTTATTAAGATAGGATATATATGCAAAAGAAATTGAGAGAGATATTAAGAAAAGTGTTTCTGACTGAGGTTAGGTACTGTGTGATTGACTTGTATGTTAGGAAAAAGAATATTTATCAGAAACATAGATGTTCTTTAGAAATGTTTGTTTGCAAATAGTTGCAAATTATTGGGTAAAAAGCCAATGGTTACCGTACCTTGAACAAACACACGTGAGCACAATTAGTCGACGGGGGTCAGAGAGTGAGAGTGAACAGCGAAACAGTAACAAAAAATGTGACTATAATGGGAAACTATGTCATTCAAACGTATACATGTTAACCATATAAATTACAGTAGCATTAAACGCGGGCATACGTACATATGTCAATCAATTTACATAAATAAACATTCACAAATATGTACCTTTAAAATGGACACATACAGATAATTACCGTACACATGTCAGTTTAATTACAGGTTACACATAAACACATACAGCTTCACGTGTCTGTCCGTCATGACAATAGTACACATGGATACGAACACAAAACAGTCCATTATCAACTAGTGTGTGTATGAGTGTGTGTGTGTGTTTGTGTGTGTGTGTGTGTGTGTGTGTGTGTGAGTGTGTGTGTGTGTGTGTGTTTGTGTGTGTGTGTGTGTGTGTGGTGTGGTGTGTGTATTCTCACCTGGTTTTGTTTGCAGGGTTGAGCTCTGGCTTTTTGGTCCCGCGTGTGTGTGTGTGTGTGTGTGTGTACTCACCTATTTGTGCTTGCAGGATCGAGCAATGACTCTTGGATCCCAAATCTTGTGTGTGTGGTCCAAATCTTGGATCTTATATAAGATCAATATATTTATATAATTATATAAATTTTATAAATAAATAAATTTATTATATAATAAAATATACGAAAAAAATGATATATTTAAATATATAAAATTTATTATTTTTAAATAAATAACATTTATTTAAATAATAAATAAAATATATAAAAAATTATATTTATAAATATATATGTATATTTAAATATTGATCTGTATGGGATATGGACGCTGTGGGTCCAGGAGGCCATCTGTGTCCCCTCAGATGGTCTCCCTTATCACAGTTTTTGTCTATGGATGTGTGTGAGTGTGAGTGTCCGGGTGAGTGTGGGGGTCCCTGTGAGTGTCCGGATGATTATGGTTTCAGGAGGCCATCTGTGTCCCCTCAGATGGTCTCCCTTATCACAGTTTGTGTCTATGAATGTGTGTCAGTGTGTGAGTGTGAGTGTCCGGATGATGTAACCGAACCGGAGTGTCCGGTTACATCTGTGGTTTCAGGAGGCCATCTGTGTCCCCTCAGATGGTCTCCCTTATCACAGTCTATGGATGTGTGTGTGTGTGAGTGTCCCTGTGAATGTTCGGATAAGGGTGTGTGTGTGTGTTTGTGTGTCCGGATATATGTGAGGTTTGGTTCCAGGAACCATTTGTGTCCCTCCTCCCCCAAATCTCCTCCCTTATTCCCACCGTGGGTTCGAATCCCAGGTGATTAGACCTACCCTAGGTCTATGGATCCAAGGTATCCATCCGTGGGCCCAACGGATTTCACCCCTTCCCCACTTTCCTAGGGCCAGGCCAATTCCAGCTATCCAGGGAACCTGTCGAAACAGAGGAAGCTACAGGAGGGGACACACAAATTTTTGTGCCCTGCAGTTACACAACCGTTCCGACAGGCTCGATCGCAATCTATCCAGATGAGAACACGTTCTCCTTCGACTAGACCACGCTGGAGTCGCTGTATGTTTAAAATTTGGTTCCTTTATTTATAGTTAGTATTTTTGGTGTATTAATTGATTTGTTTTATATTTTTAATGACTTATGTAGAGTGATTTAGGGAGTGGGGGGAGGTGGTAGCATGTGTAGTAGATTATACGAGATCGTGGTTAGTTAGTATTTATCTAGTTGTGTTCACCTAGTTGTTCTTGCGAGGGTTGAGCTCTGCTCTTTCGGCCCGCCTCTCAACTGTGAATCAATCAATTTTTACTAGCTAATAAAAAAAATCCACATACACACACCAAGAAAGCAGCCCGTAACAGGTGTCTAATGCCCAAGTACCTATGTACTGCTCGGTAAGAGGAGCATCAGAATGAATGAAACTCTGCTGATTTTTCGTTTGCGCCATCACCGGGGATCGATTTTTGACCCTAGGATTACGAGTCGAGAGCGCTGTCCACTCAGCTATAAAGCCCCCTAGTGTGTGTATTGGTGCAAAAGATAATTTGGGAGAGGTTAATGGAAAGTAATGATGTTTGGTGGCCTTGAAGGCGCTGGAAGAGGGTTGCCAGTTATGAATTTAAATTATAAATTTATTAAGATAGGATATATATGCAAAAGAAATTGAGAGAGATATTAAGAAAAGTGTTTCTGACTGAGGTTAGGTACTGTGTGATTGACTTGTATGTTAGGAAAAAGAATATTTATCAGAAACATAGATGTTCTTTAGAAATGTTTGTTTGCAAATAGTTGCAAATTATTGGGTAAAAAGCCAATGGTTACCGTACCTTGAACAAACACACGTGAGCACAATTAGTCGACGGGGGTCAGAGAGTGAGAGTGAACAGCGAAACAGTAACAAAAAATGTGACTATAATGGGAAACTATGTCATTCAATCGTATACATGTTAACCATATAAATTACAGTAGCATTAAACGCGGGCATACGTACATATGTCAATCAATTTACATAAATAAACATTCACAAATATGTACCTTTTAAATGGACACATACAGATAATTACCGTACACATGTCAGTTTAATTACATGTACACATAAACACATACAGCTTCACGTGTCTGTCCGTCATGACAATAGTACACATGGATACGAACACAAAACAGTCCATTATCAACTAGTGTGTGTATGAGTGTGTGTGTGTGTTTGTGTGTGTGTGTGTGTGTGTGTGTGAGTGTGTGTGTGTGTGTGTGTGTGTGTGTGTGTGTGTGTGTGTGTGTGTGTGTATTCTCACCTGGTTTTGTTTGCAGGGGTTGAGCTCTGGCTTTTTGGTCCCGCGTGTGTGTGTGTGTGTGTGTGTGTACTCACCTATTTGTGCTTGCAGGATCGAGCAATGACTCTTGGATCCCAATCTTGTGTGTGTGGTCCAAATCTTGGATCTTATATAAGATCCATATATTTATATAATTATATAAATTTTATAAATAAATAAATTTATTATATAATAAAATATACGAAAAAAATGATATATTTAAATATATAAATTTATTATTTTTAAATAAATAACATTTATTTAAATAAATAAATAAAATATATAAAAAATTATATTTATAAATATATATGTATATTTAAATATTGATCTGTATGGATATGGACGCTGTGGGTCCAGGAGGGCCATCTGTGTCCCCTCAGATGGTCTCCCTTATCACAGTTTTTGTCTATGGATGTGTGTGAGTGTGAGTGTCCGGGTGAGTGTGGGGGTCCCTGTGAGTGTCCGGATGATTATGGTTTCAGGAGGCCATCTGTGTCCCCTCAGATGGTCCTCCCTTATCACAGTTTGTGTCTATGAATGTGTGTCAGTGTGTGAGTGTGAGTGTCCGGATGATGTAACCGAACCGGAGTGTCCGGTTACATCTGTGGTTTTCAGGAGGCCAATCTGTGTCCCCTCAGATGGTCTCCCTTATCACAGTCTATGGATGTGTGTGTGTGTGAGTGTCCCTGTGAATGTTCGGATAAGGGTGTTGTGTGTGTGTTTGTGTGTCCGGATATATGTGAGGTTTGGTTCCAGGAACCATTTGTGTCCCTCCTCCCCCAAATCTCCTCCCTTATTCCCACCGTGGGTTCGAATCCCAGGTGATTAGACCTACCCTAGGTCTATGGATCCAAGGTATCCATCCGTGGGCCCAACGGATTTCACCCTTCCCCACTTTCCTAGGGCCAGGCCAATTCCAGCTATCCAGGGAACCTGTCGAAACAGAGGAAGCTACAGGAGGGGACACACAAATTTTTGTGCCCTGCAGTTACACAAACCGTTCCGACAGGCTCGATCGCAATCTATCCAGATGAGAACACGTTCTCCTCCGACTAGACCACGCTGGAGTCGCTGTATGTTTAAAATTTGGTTCCTTTATTTATAGTTAGTATTTTTGGTGTATTAATTGATTTGTTTTATATTTTTAATGACTTATGTAGAGTGATTTAGGGAGTGGGGGGGAGGTGGTAGCATGTGTAGTATATTATACGAGATCGTGGTTAGTTAGTATTTATCTAGTTGTGTTCACCTAGTTGTTCTTGCGAGGGTTGAGCTCTGCTCTTTCGGCCCGCCTCTCAACTGTGAATCAATCAATTTTTACTAGCTAATAAAAAAAATCCACATACACACACCAAGAAAGCAGCCCGTAACAGGTGTCTAATGCCCAAGTACCTATGTACTGCTCGGTAAGAGGAGCATCAGAATGAATGAAACTCTGCTGATTTTCGTTTGCGCCATCACCGGGGGATCGATTTTTGACCCTAGGATTACGAGTCGAGAGCGCTGTCCACTCAGCTATAAAGCCCCTAGTGTGTGTATTGGTGCAAAAGATAATTTGGGAGAGGTTAATGGAAAGTAATGATGTTTGGTGGCCTTGAAGGCGCTGGAAGAGGGTTGCCAGTTATGAATTTAAATTATAAATTTATTAAGATAGGATATATATGCAAAAGAAATTGAGAGAGATATTAAGAAAAGTGTTTCTGACTGAGGTTAGGTACTGTGTGATTGACTTGTATGTTAGGAAAAAGAATATTTATCAGAAACATAGATGTTCTTTAGAAATGTTTGTTTGCAAATAGTTGCAAATTATTGGTAAAAAGCCAATGGTTACCGTACCTTGAACAAACACACGTGAGCACAATTAGTCGACGGGGGGTCAGAGAGTGAGAGTGAACAGCGAAACAGTAACAAAAAATGTGACTATAATGGGAAACTATGTCATTCAAACGTATACATGTTAACCATATAAATTACAGTAGCATTAAACGCGGGCATACGTACATATGTCAATCAATTTACATAAATAAACATTCACAAATATGTACCTTTAAAATGGACACATACAGATAATTACCGTACACATGTCAGTTTAATTACAGGTACACATAAACACATACAGCTTCACGTGTCTGTCCGTCATGACAATAGTACACATGGATACGAACACAAAACAGTCCATTATCAACTAGTGTGTGTATGAGTGTGTGTGTGTGTGTTTGTGTGTGTGTGTGTGTGTGTGTGAGTGTGTGTGTGTGTGTGTGTGTGTGTGGTGTGTGTGTGTGTGTGTGGTGTGTGTGTGTGTGTGTGTATTCTCACCTGGTTTTGTTTGCAGGGGTTGAGCTCTGGCTTTTTGGTCCCGCGCGTGTGTGTGTGTGTGTGTGTGTACTCACCTATTTGTGCTTGCAGGATCGAGCAATGACTCTTGGATCCCAAATCTTGTGTGTGTGGTCCAAATCTTGGATCTTATATAAGATCCATATATTTATATAATTATATAAATTTTATAAATAAATAAATTTATTATATAATAAAATATACGAAAAAAATGATATATTTAAATATATAAAATTTATTATTTTTAAATAAATAATATTTATTTAAATAAATAAATAAAATATATAAAAAATTATATTTATAAATATATATGTATATTTAAAATATTAATCTGTATGGATATGGACGCTGTGGGTCCAGGAGGCCATCTGTGTCCCCTCAGATGGTCTCCCTTATCACAGTTTTTGTCTATGGATGTGTGTGAGTGTGAGTGTCCGGGTGAGTGTGGGGGTCCCTGTGAGTGTCCGGATGATTATGGTTTCAGGAGGCCATCTGTGTCCCCTCAGATTGGTCTCCCTTATCACAGTTTGTGTCTATGAATGTGTGTCAGTGTGTGAGTGTGAGTGTCCGGATGATGTAAACCGAACCGGAGTGTCCGGTTACATCTGTGGTTTCAGGAGGCCATCTGTGTCCCCTCAGATGGTCTCCCTTATCACAGTCCTATGGATGTGTGTGTGTGTGAGTGTCCCTGTGAATGTTCGGATAAGGGTGTGTGTGTGTGTTTGTGTGTCCGGATATATGTGAGGTTTGGTTCCAGGAACCATTTGTGTCCCCTCCTCCCCCAAATCTCCTCCCTTATTCCCACCGTGGGTTCGAATCCCAGGTGATTAGACCTACCCTAGGTCTATGGATCCAAGGTATCCATCCGTGGGCCAACGGATTTCACCCCTTCCCCACTTTCCCAGGGCCAGGCCAATTCCAGCTATCCAGGGAACCTGTCGAAACAGAGGAAGCTACAGGAGGGGACACACAAATTTTTGTGCCCTGAAGTTACACAACCGTTCCGACAGGCTCGATCGCAATCTATCCAGATGAGAACACGTTCTCCTCCAGACTAGACCACGCTGGAGTCGCTGTATGTTTAAAATTTGTTCCTTTATTTATAGTTAGTATTTTTTGGTGTATTAATTGATTTGTTTTATATTTTAATGACTTATGTAGAGTGATTTAGGGAGTGGGGGGGAGGTGTAGCATGTGTAGTAGATTATACGAGATCGTGGTTAGTTAGTATTTATCTAGTTGTGTTCACCTAGTTGTTCTTGCGAGGGTTGAGCTCTGCTCTTTCGGCCCGCCTCTCAAACTGTGAATCAATCAATTTTTACTAGCTAATAAAAAAAAATCCACATACACACACCAAGAAAGCAGCCCGTAACAGGTGTCTAATGCCCAAGTACCTATGTACTGCTCGGTAAGAGGAGCATCAGAATGAATGAAACTCTGCTGATTTTCGTTTGCGCCATCACCGGGGGATCGATTTTTGACCCTAGGATACGAGTCGAGAGCGCTGTCCACTCAGCTATAAAGCCCCTAGTGTGTGTATTGGTGCAAAGATAATTTGGGAGAGGTTAATGGAAAGTAATGATGTTTGGTGCCTTGAAGGCGCTGGAAGAGGGTTGCCAGTTATGAATTTAAATTATAAATTTATTAAGATAGGATATATATGCAAAAGAAATTGAGAGAGATATTAAGAAAAGTGTTTCTGACTGAGGTTAGGTACTGTGTGATTGACTTGTATGTTAGGAAAAAGAATATTTATCAGAAACATAGATGTTCTTTAGAAATGTTTGTTTGCAAATAGTTGCAAATTATTGGGTTAAAAGCCAATGGTTACCGTACCTTGAACAAACACACGTGAGCACAATTAGTCGACGGGGGTCAGAGAGTGAGAGTGAACAGCGAAACAGTAACAAAAAATGTGACTATAATGGGAAACTATGTCATTCAATCGTATACATGTTAACCATATAAATTACAGTAGCATTAAACGCGGGCATACGTACATATGTCAATCAATTTACATAAATAAACATTCACAATATGTACCTTTAAAATGGACACATACAGATAATTACCGTACACATGTCAGTTTAATTACAGGTACACATAAACACATACAGCTTCACGTGTCTGTCCGTCATGACAATAGTACACATGGATACGAACACAAACAGTCCATTATCAACTAGTGTGTGTATGAGTGTGTGTGTGTGTTTGTGTGTGTGTGTGTGTGTGTGTGTGTGAGTGTGTGTGTGTGTGTGTGTGTGTGTGTGTGTGTGTGTGGTGTGTGTGTGTGTGTGTGTATTCTCACCTGGTTTTGTTTGCAGGGTTGAGCTCTGGCTTTTTGGTCCCGCGTGTGTGTGTGTGTGTGTGTGTGTACTCACCTATTTGTGCTTGCAGGATCGAGCAATGACTCTTGGATCCAAATCTTGTGTGTGTGGTCCAAATCTTGGATCTTATATAAGATCCATATATTTATATAATTATATAAATTTTATAAATAAATAAATTTATTATATAATAAAATATACGAAAAAAATGATATATTTAAATATATAAAATTTATTATTTTTAAATAAATAATATTTATTTAAATAAATAAATAAAATATATAAAAAATTATATTTATAAATATATATGTATATTTAAATATTGAATCTGTATGGATATGGACGCTGTGGGTCCAGGAGGCCATCTGTGTCCCCTCAGATGGTCTCCCTTATCACAGTTTTTGTCTATGGATGTGTGTGAGTGTGAGTGTCCGGGTGAGTGTGGGGGTCCCTGTGAGTGTCCGGATGATTATGGTTTCAGGAGCCATCTGTGTCCCCTCAGATGGTCTCCCTTATCACAGTTTGTGTCTATGAATGTGTGTCAGTGTGTGAGTGTGAGTGTCCGGATGATGTAACCGAACCGGAGTGTCCGGTTACATCTGTGGTTTCAGGAGGCCATCTGTGTCCCCTCAGATGGTCTCCCTTATCACAGTCTATGGATGTGTGTGTGTGTGAGTGTCCCTGTGAATGTTCGGATAAGGGTGTGGTGTGTGTGTTTGTGTGTCCGGATATATGTGAGGTTTGGTTCCAGGAACCATTTGTGTCCCTCCTCCCCCACATCTCCTCCCTTATTCCCACCGTGGGGTTCGAATCCCAGGTGATTAGACCTACCCTAGGTCTATGGATCCAAGGTATCCATCCGTGGGCCCAACGGATTTCACCCCTTCCCCACTTTCCTAGGGCCAGGCCAATTCCAGCTATCCAGGGAACCTGTCGAAACAGAGGCAGCTACAGGAGGGGACACACAAATATTTGTGCCCTGCAGTTACACAACCGTTCCGACAGGCTCGATCGCAATCTATCCAGATGAGAACACGTTCTCCTCCGACTAGACCACGCTGGAGTCGCTGTATGTTTAAAATTTGGTTCCTTTATTTATAGTTAGTATTTTTGGTGTATTAATTGATTTGTTTTTATTTTTAATGACTTATGTAGAGTGATTTAGGGAGTGGGGGGGAGGTGGTAGCATGTGTAGTAGATTATACGAGATCGTGGTTAGGTAGTATTTATCTAGTTGTGTTCACCTAGTTGTTCTTGCGAGGGTTGAGCTCTGCTCTTTCGGCCCGCCTCTCAACTGTGAATCAATCAATTTTTACTAGCTAATAAAAAAAATCCACATACACACACCAAGAAAGCAGCCCGTAACAGGTGTCTAATGCCCAAGTACCTATGTACTGCTCGGTAAGAGGAGCATCAGAATGAATGAAACTCTGCTGATTTTCGTTTACGCCATCACCGGGGGATCGACTTTGACCCTAGGATTACGAGTCGAGAGCGCTGTCCACTCAGCTATAAAGCCCCCTAGTGTGTGTATTGGTGCAAAAGATAATTTGGGAGAGGTTAATGGAAAGGAATGATGTTTGGTGGCCTTGAAGGCGCTGGAAGAGGGTTGCCAGTTATGAATTTAAATTATAAATTGATTAAGATAGGATATATATGCAAAAGACGTTGTGAGAGATAGTAAGAAAAGTGTTTCTGACTGAGGTTAGGTACTGTGTGATTGACTTGTATGTTAGGAAAAAGAATATTTATCAGAAACATAGATGTTCTTTAGAAATGTTTGTTTGCAAATAGTGCAAATTATTGGGTAAAAAGCCAATGGTTACCGTACCTTGAACAAACACACGTGAGCACAATTAGTCGACGGGGGTCAGAGAGTGAGAGTGAACAGCGAAACAGTAACAAAAAATGTGACAATAATGGGAAACTATGTCATTCAAACGTATACATGTTAACCATATAAATTACAGTACACTAAACGCGGGCATACGTACATATGTCAATCAATTTACATAAATAAACATTCAAAATATGTACCTTTAAAATGGACACATACAGATAATTACCGTACACATGTCAGTTTAATTACAGGTACACATAAACACATACAGCTTCACGTGTCTGTCGGTCATGACAATAGTACACATGGATACGAACACAAAACAGTCCATTATCAACTAGTGTGAGTGTGTGTGTGTGTGTGTGTGTGTGTGTGTGTGTGTGTGTGTGTGTGTGTGTGTGTGTGTGTGTGTGTGTGTGTGTGTGTGTGTGTGTGTGTGTGTGTGTGTGTGTGTGTGTGTATTCTCACCTGGTTTGTTTGCAGGGGTTGAGCTCTGGCTTTTTGGTCCCGCTGTGTGTGTGTGTGTACTCACCTATTTGTGCTTGCAGGATCGAGCATTGACTCTTGGATCCCAAATCTTGTGTGTGTGGTCCAAATCTTGGATCTTATATAAGATCCATAAGATCCATATATTTATATAATTATATAAATTATATAAATAAATAAATTTATTATATAATAAAATATACGAAAAAAATGATATATTTAAATATATAAAATTTATTATTTTTAAATAAATAATATTTATTTAAATAAATAAATAAAATATATAAAAAATTATATTTATAAATATATATGTATATTTAAATATTGATCTGTATGGATATGGACCCTGTGGTCCAGGAGGCCATCTGTGTCCCCTCAGATGGTCTCTTATCACAGTTTTTGTCTATGGATGTGTGTGTGTGTTAGTGTGAGTGTCCGGGTGAGTGTGGGGGTCCCTGTGAGTGTCCGGATGATTATGGTTTCAGGAGGCCATCTGTGTCCCCTCAGATGGTCTCCCTTATCACAGTTTGTGTCTATGGATGTGTGTCAGTGTGTAAGTGTGAGTGTCACTGTGAGTGTCCGGATGATGTAACCGACCGGAGTGTCCGGTTACATCTGTGGTTTCAGGAGGCCATCTGTGTCCCCTCAGATGGTCTCCCTTATCACAGTCTATGGATGTGTGTGTGTGAGTGTCCCTGTGAATGTTCGGATAAGGGTGTGTGTGTGTGTGTGTGTGAGTGTCCGGATATATGTGAGGTTTGGTTCCAGGAACCATTTGTGTCCCTCCTCCCCCAAATCTCCTCCCTTATTCCCACCGTGGGTTCGAATCCCAGTGATTAGACCTACCCTAGGTCTATGGATCCAAGGTATCCATCCGTGGGCCCAACGGATTTCACCCCTTCCCCACTTTCCTAGGGCCAGGCCAATTCCAGCTATCCAGGGAACCTGTCGAAACAGAGGCAGCTACAGGAGGGGACACACAAATATTTGTGCCCTGCAGTTACACAACCGTTCCGACAGGCTCGATCGCAATCTATCCGCTCGGCCGACCGGTCGGGAGCCGGTCGGCTGAGCGGACAGCACACTGGACTTGTGATCCTGTGGTCCTGGGTTCGATCCCAGGCGCCGGCGAGAAACAATGGGCAGAGTTTCTTTCACCCTATGCCCCTGTTACCTAGCAGTAAAATAGGTACCTGGGTGTTAGTCAGCTGTCACGGGCTGCTTCCTGGGGGTGGAGGCCTGGTCGAGGACCGGGCCGCGGGGACACTAAAAAGCCCCGAAATCATCTCAAGATAACCTAACCTATCCAGATGAGAACACGTTCTCCTCCGACTAGACCACGCTGGAGTCGCTGTATGTTTAAAATTTGGTTCCTTTATTTATAGTTAGTATTTTTGGTGTATTAATTGATTTGTTTTATATTTTTAATGACTTATGTAGAGTGATTTAGGGAGTGGGGGGAGGTGGTAGCGTGTGTAGTACATTATACGAGATCGTGGTTAGTTAGTATTTATCTAGTTGTGTTCACCTAGTTGTTCTTGCGAGGGTTGAGCTCTGCTCTTTCGGCCCGCCTCTCAACTGTGAATCAATCAATTTTTACTAGCTAATAAAAAAAAATCCACATACACACACCAAGAAAGCAGCCCGTAACAGGTGTCTAATGCCCAAGTACCTATGTACTGCTCGGTAAGAGGAGCATCAGAATGAATGAAACTCTGCTGATTTTCGTTTACGCCATCACCGGGGGATCGAACTTTGACCCTAGGATTACGAGTCGAGAGCGCTGTCCACTCAGCTATAAAGCCCCCTTGTGTGTGTATTGGTGCAAAAGATAATTTGGGAGAGGTTAATGGAAAGGAATGATGTTTGGTGGCCTTGAAGGCACTGGAAGAGGGTTGCCAGTTATGAATTTAAATTATAAATTGATTAAGATAGGATATATATGCAAAAGACGTTGTGAGAGATAGTAAGAAAAGTGTTTCTGACTGAGGTTAGGTACTGTGTGATTGACTTGTATATTAGGAAAAAGAATATTTATCAGAAACATAGATGTTCTTTAGAAATGTTTGTTTGCAAATTGTTGCAAATTATTGGGTAAAAAGCCAATGGTTACCGTACCTTGAACAAACACACGTGAGCACAATTAGTCGACGGGGGTCAGAGAGAAAGAGTGAACAGCGAAACAGTAACAAAAAATGTGACAATAATGGGAAACTATGTCATTCAAACGTATACATGTTAACCATATAAATGACAGTAACACTAAACGCGGGTATACGTACATATGTCAATCAATTTACATAAATAAACATTCACAAATATGTACCATTAAAATTGACACATACAGATAATTACCGTACACATGTCAGTTTAATTACAGGTACACATAAACACATACAGCTTCACGTGTCTGTCGGTCATGACAATAGTACACATGGATACGAACACAAAACAGTCCATTACCCAGCAAACACAAATCATCTAGGCAACGTTCGCCTATCTCTTCCCATAGGTGTGGGAATGATTTGCATTGAGAATGGTGCAGGAGAGCCTTTGAGAAACTTTTACTCAAAAAATCCAAACACAAAGGTTTCAGTTTAAATTGTTTTTCTTCAATTATTTTGTTCCAAATGTAAAACAAATAGTTTTTACATGTTTAAATATAAAATTTATGGTGTTTTTTTTGTAAAATTCATTAATAAATTGGGAATGATATATATTGGCTGAGTGAAACCTTTAAAATCCATTTAGTTATAATATGAACAGAAAAATGTAGTTTTCCAAATTTTCTAAAAATCGCTCTTTTTAACACAATTTGACTCCTTATGCATTCCACTAAACACTATATCATGTTGAAATATATAATTTATGTATTATTCCCTAAAATAATTTTTTGTTCCAAATGTAAAACAAATAGTTTTTACATGTTTAAATATAAAATTTATGGTGTTTTTTTTGTAAAATTCATTAATAAATTGTGAATGATATATATTGGCTGAGTGAAACCTTTAAAATCCATTTAGTTATAATATGAACAGAAAAAAGTAGTTTTCCAAATTTTCTAAAAATCGCTCTTTTTAACACAATTTGACTCCTTATGCATTCCACTAAACACTATATCATTTTGAAATATATAATTTATGTATTATTCCCTAAAATAATTTATATAAATTATAAAAGTTGCTGGAAAGTGGTGTGAAAGAATCTGAAAACTTTTTGTTGTGTTATATATTGAAATGTTCTTATTAACTATGTCTCAAGTTCACAGTTTATCAAACAAGAAGATTAACATTCGTCAACTCTTAAAATCTTATATGTTATCTTGCTGGTGCAAAATGGGTGAATCTTTAGGAACAGCTAGTATCTATATATGACAAATGGTGTTTTCCCTAACTCAAACAATGTAGGGTTTATTATTCTACACATATTTCTAATGACTCTTAGATGTTTACATTCTCTGAAGTATAATTGTGAAGGCTGTGTCCATCACTCTCAACACAGATTCTTAAACTCCTCTCTGCAGGTTCAACTATATAATTAGTTTCCATTTTGAATCTCCATGGACATTTGTATCCAAAATGAAACCAATGTGGTTTCCTTCAGCGCCTTCAGCCAGCACATTTGCTCATTCATTTCCACAGATTCCAACATGGTAGGGGATTTACAGAAATTTGTGTATTCATATTGTTATATATTAAAAATATGAATGCAGTTCAATATGATAAGACAAATACATGAGTTTATGATAAATTCGTTTTCTGTGATATACCATTGATATGCTCTTTTTTTCTTTAAACGGCAGACTAAACTAAAGTGCTCACATCAACAGATTTGATGTATAAATGGTCAACGCTCAACAGAGTTAGTATAAATGTATTAGTATAAATCTTACTTGTCTCATTGTTAATTCACATTCAATGTCAACTTGTGGTTTTGATGTGGCACGTTTGGCCAAGTCATCCGCCACCTCGTTGAGCACTATTCCAACATGAGATGGAACAGTTCAATATGAGTTAGTTAGTTTAGTTCATTTATTACGCACCCCATACCCATCTTGTGGGCGGTAGTGGAAAGGGTTACAGAGCAACATAATGGGCTCAGGGACTAAACCCCACAATTCATTTAGCTAAACAAGTTACAATCTTGATGAGCTAGTTACAAAATTCAATATAAGTCATCACATCAACAATGGGTTCGAGATCGACCTCAAGTACAGGTTCTAAATTAAGCAACTGACATATATGGAGAGCTAGTATCAAAATTTATATGTTTGTCCTGCACACCGCCCCCCATCCAATGGGCAGCGGTGGATAGGTTACAATCATTTAGTTGTTATCTACAGTTAGCAAACTGGGGATATTTGGCTAAAATTTCTGATAGCAGATCATTTTGAATGAAATATTGACACATCGCTGGAACATTGGTTATAGAATTGTCTCTAAATTCATGTATCTTTTCGCACTCCATCACATAGTGACGGAGGGTGTGCGAATAATTTTGTTGACACAGTTTACATTTGGTCAGGTCTACATCAGCAGATAATGAGAATTCCCAGAGATACTTGTAACCGAGTCTAATCGACGTTATTAGTATTTAAGGTTATTTTCTGATCAATTATGTGTTTGCATAATTTTTCTCGTATATATAATGAAATAATAACAATAAACTGAAAATTCACAAAAACGTGGAAAAACGGCAAAATATTGCCTAATTCGATGATATTTTGTTTAAATCACATAAAGGAAAAGGGGGATGATAAAGGTCAAAATATTGCTGAATTCGATGATTTTTAGTTCGAAACAAAATGCAAGAAAACTAGCTTAAAATGCAATATTATGCGATAATCTGGGATTTGAAGGCCAAAGCACATATCGTGATACTACATGAAATAGTATCGAAATATTGCTGAAAATGAATATAGTTACGTAATATCAAACTACATGAAAAACGTGAAAAAGTCATTATTATGCCAAATATAAGGATTTTAACTTCGAATCATAAAGCGACGTTTCGTATTTTTTAGACCCTATAAAAGACGTATAAAGATGTTGCTTCCAATACAAACGGACGTTAAAAATCAATGGGTTTTCATTAAAATTAACTAAAATGTTCCTGATTTTCGGTTTATATTACCGATGGAAGATGTACACGTAAAACCGTTCTAATCCGGCTGAAACGTCGATATATGCAATAAAAACAGAACTTCTACCCTTTTCAATATCTTACTCAGTATTTTAACGAGAAACAAATAGATGATTGAAAAAGAAGTATTTAAGGTTATTTTCTGATCAATTATGTGTTTGCATAATTTTTCTCGTATATATAATGAAATAATAACAATAAACTGAAAATTCACAAAAACGTGGAAAAACGGCAAAATATTGCCTAATTCGATGATTTTGTTTAAATCACATAAAGGAAAAGGGGGATGATAAAGGTCAAAATATTGCTGAATTCGATGATTTTTAGTTCGAAACAAAATGCAAGAAAACTAGCTTAAAATGCAATATTATGCGATAATCTGGGATTTGAAGGCCAAAGCACATACTACATGAAATAGTATCGAAATATTGCTAAAAATGAATATAGTTACGTAATATCAAACTACATGACAAACGTGAAAAAGTCATTATTATGCCAAATATAAGGATTTTAACTTCGAATCATAGAGCGACGTTTCGTATTTTTTAGACCCTAAAAGACGTATAAAGATGTTGCTTCCAATACAAATGATAAAAATCAATGGGTTTTCATTAAAATTAACTAAAATGTTCCTGATTTTCGGTTTATATTACCGATGGAAGATGTACACGTAAAACCGTTCTAATCCGACTGAAACGTCGATATATGCAATAAAAACAGAACTTCTACCCTTTTCAATATCTTACTCAGTATTTTAACGAGAAACAAATAGATGATTGAAAATGAAGTATTTAAGGTTATTTTCTGATCAATTATGTGTTTACATAATTTTTATCGTATATTTACTGTATTAATAACAATAAACTGAAAATTCACAAAAACGTGGAAAAATGGCCTAATTCGATGATATTTTGTTTAAATCACATAAAGGAAAAGGGGGATGATAAAGGTCAAAATATTGCTAAATTCGATGATTTTTAGTACAAAACAAAATGGAAGAAAACTTTCTTAAAAATGCAAAATTTGCGAAATTCTGAGATTTGAAGGCCAAATCACATATCGTGAGAAAACATGAAGTAGTATCAAAATATTGGTAAAAACGAATATATATACGTAAAATCACACTACATGAATAACGTGAAAAAAGTCACTATATTACCATATTTGAGGATTTTAACTTGAAATCATAGAGCGAGGTTTCATATTATTTCGATCCAAGAAAAGACATATGACAATGTTGTTTCAAATACAAATGATAAAAATCAATGTGTTTCATTCGAATTAACTAAAATGTTCCTGATTTTCCGTTTATATTACCGATGGAAGATGTACACGTAAAACCGCTCTAATCCGGCTGAAACGTCGATATATGCAATAAAAACAGAACTTCTCCCCTTCCAATAGCTTACTCAGTATTTTAACGAGAAACAAATAGATGATTGAAAATGAAGTATTTAAGGTTATTTTCTGATCAATTATGTGTTTGCATAATTTTTCTCGTATATATAATGAAATAATAACAATAAACTGAAAATTCACAAAAACGTGGAAAAACGGCAAAATATTGCCTAATTCCATGATATTTTGTTTAAATCACATAAAGGAAAAGGGGGATGATAAAGGTCAAAATATTGCTGAATTCGATGATTTTTAGTTCGAAACAAAATGCAAGAAAACTAGCTTAAAATGCAATATTATGCGATAATCTGGGATTTGAAGGCCAAAGCACATATCGTGATACTACATGAAATAGTATAGAAATATTGGTAAAAATGAATATATTTACGTAATATCAAACTACATGAAAAACGTGGAAAAGTCATTATTATGCCATATATGAGGATTTTAACTTCGAATCATAAAACGACGTTTCGTATTTTTTAGACCCTAGAAAAGACGTATAAAGATGTTGCTTCCAATACAAATGATAAAAATCAATGTGTTTTCATTAAAATTAACTAAAATTTTCCTGATTATCGGTTTATATTACCGTTGGAAGATGTACACGTAAAACCGTTCTAATCCGGCTGAAACGTCGATATATGCAATAAAAATAGATCTTCTCCCCTTTTGAATATCTTACTCAGTATTTTAACGAGAAACAAATAGATGATTGAAATTGAAGTATTTAAGGTTATTTTCTGATCAATTACGTGTTTGCATAATTTTTCTCGTATATTTAATGAAATAATAACAATAAACTGAAAATTCACAAAAACGTGGAAAAACGGCAAAATATTGCCTAATTCGATGATATTTTGTTTAAATCACATAAAGGAAAAGGGGGATGATAAAGGTCAAAATATTGCTGAATTCGATGATTTTTAGTTCGAAACAAAATGCAAGAAAACTAGCTTAAAATGCAATATTATGCGATAATCTGGGATTTGAAGGCCAAAGCACATATCGTGATACTACATGAAATAGTATCGAAATATTGGTAAAAATGAATATAGTTACGTAATATCAAACTACATGAAAAACGTGAAAAAGTCATTATTATGCCAAATATAAGGATTTTAACTTGAATCATAAAGCGACGTTTCGTATTTTTTAGACCCTATAAAGACGTATAAAGATGTTGCTTCCAATACAAATGATAAAAATCAATGGGTTTTCATTAAAATTAACTAAAATGTTCCTGATTTTCGGTTTATATTACCGATGGAAGATGTACACGTAAAACCGTTCTAATCCGGCTGAAACGTCGATATATGCAATAAAAACAGAACTTCTACCCTTTTCAATATCTTACTCAGTATTTTAACGATAAACAAATAGATGATTGAAAATGAAGTATTTAAGGGTTTTTTCTGATCAATTATGTGTTTACATAATTTTTATCGTATATTTACTGTATTAATAACAATAAATTGAAAATTCACAAAAACGTGGAAAAATGGCCTAATTCGATGATATTTTGTTTAAATCACATAAAGGAAAAGGGGATGATAAAGGTCAAAATATTGCTAAATTCGATGATTTTTAGTACAAAACAAAATGGAAGAAAACTTTCTTAAAAATGCAAAATTTGCGAAATTCTGAGATTTGAAGGCCAAATCACATATCGTGAGAAAACATGAAGTAGTATCAAAATATTGGTAAAAACGAATATATATACGTAAAATCACACTACATGAATAACGTGAAAAAAGTCACTATATTACCATATTTGAGGATTTTAACTTGAAATCATAGAGCGAGGTTTCATATTATTTCGATCCAAGAAAAGACATATGACAATGTTGTTTCAAATACAAATGATAAAAATCAATGTGTTTCATTCGAATTAACTAAAATGTTCCTGATTTTCCGTTTATATTACCGATGGAAGATGTACACGTAAAACCGCTGTAATCCGGCTGAAACGTCGATATATGCAATAAAAACAGAACTTCTCCCCTTCCAATAGCTTACTCAGTATTTTAACGAGAAACAAATAGATGATTGAAAATGAAGTATTTAAGGTTATTTTCTGATCAATTATGTGTTTGCATAATTTTTCTCGTATATATAATGAAATAATAACAATAAACTGAAAATTCACAAAAACGTGGAAAAACGGCAAAATATTTCCTAATTCGATGATATTTTGTTTAAATCACATAAAGGAAAAGGGGGATGATAAAGGTCAAAATATTGCTGAATTCGATGATTTTTAGTTCGAAACAAAATGCAAGAAAACTAGCTTAAAATGCAATATTATGCGATAATCTGGGATTTGAAGGCCAAAGCACATACTACATGAAATAGTATCGAAATATTGCTAAAAATGAATATAGTTACGTAATATCAAACTACATGACAAACGTGAAAAAGTCATTATTATGCCAAATATAAGGATTTTAACTTCGAATCATAGAGCGACGTTTCGTATTTTTTAGACCCTATAAAAGACGTATAAAGATGTTGCTTCCAATACAAATGATAAAAATCAATGGGTTTTCATTAAAATTAACTAAAATGTTCCTGATTTTCGGTTTATATTACCGATGGAAGATGTACACGTAAAACCGTTCTAATCCGGCTGAAACGTCGATATATGCAATAAAAACAGAACTTCTACCCTTTTCAATATCTTACTCAGTATTTTAACGAGAAACAAATAGATGATTGAAAATGAAGTATTTAAGGTTATTTTCTGATCAATTATGTGTTTACATAATTTTTATCGTATATTTACTGTATTAATAACAATAAACTGAAAATTCACAAAAACGTGGAAAAATGGCCTAATTCGATGATATTTTGTTTAAATCACATAAAGGAAAAGGGGATGATAAAGGTCAAAATATTGCTAAATTCGATGATTTTTAGTACAAAACAAAATGGAAGAAAACTTTCTTAAAAATGCAAAATTTGCGAAATTCTGAGATTTGAAGGTCAAATCACATATCGTGAGAAAACATGAAGTAGTATCAAAATATTGGTAAAAACGAATATATATACGTAAAATCACACTACATGAATAACGTGAAAAAAGTCACTATATTACCATATTTGAGGATTTTAACTTGAAATCATAGAGCGAGGTTTCATATTATTTCGATCCAAGAAAAGACATATGACAATGTTGTTTCAAATACAAATGATAAAAATCAATGTGTTTCATTCGAATTAACTAAAATGTTCCTGATTTTCCGTTTATATTACCGATGGAAGATGTACACGTAAAACCGCTCTAATCCGGCTGAAACGTCGATATATGCAATAAAAACAGAACTTCTCCCCTTCCAATAGCTTACTCAGTATTTTAACGAGAAACAAATAGATGATTGAAAATGAAGTATTTAAGGTTATTTTCTGATCAATTATGTGTTTGCATAATTTTTCTCGTATATATAATGAAATAATAACAATAAACTGAAAATTCACAAAAACGTGGAAAAACGGCAAAATATTGCCTAATTCCATGACATTTTGTTTAAATCACATAAAGGAAAAGGGGGATGATAAAGGTCAAAATATTGCTGAATTCGATGATTTTTAGTTCGAAACAAAATGCAAGAAAACTAGCTTAAAATGCAATATTATGCGATAATCTGGGATTTGAAGGCCAAAGCACATATCGTGATACTACATGAAATAGTATCGAAATATTGGTAAAAATGAATATAGTTACGTAATATCAAACTACATGAAAAACGTGAAAAAGTCATTATTATGCCAAATATAAGGATTTTAACTTCGAATCATAAAGCGACGTTTCGTATTTTTTAGACCCTATAAAAGACGTATAAAGATGTTGCTTCCAATACAAATGATAAAAATCAATGGGTTTTCATTAAAATTAACTAAAATGTTCCTGATTTTCGGTTTATATTACCGATGGAAGATGTACACGTAAAACCGTTCTAATCCGGCTGAAACGTCGATATATGCAATAAAAACAGGACTTCTCCCCTTTCCAATAGCTTACTCAGTATTTTACCGAGAAACGAATAGTTGATTGAAAATGAAGTGTTTAAGGTTAGTTTCTAATCAATTATGTGCTTGCATTATTTTTATCATATATTTAATGAATTAATAGCAATTAATTGAAAATTCACAAAAACGTGGAAAAACAGCAAAATATTGCCTAATTCCATGATATTTTGTTTATATCACATAAAGGAAAAGGGGATGATAAACGTCAAAATATTGCTGAATTCGATGATTTTTAGTAATAAACAAAAGGCAAAAAAACTTGCTTACAAATGCAAAATTTGCGAAATTCTGAGATATGAAGGCCAAATCATATATCGTGATACTACATGAAATAGTATCGAAATATTGGTAAAAATGAATATATTTACGTAATATCAAACTACATGAAAAACGTGAAAAAGTCATTATTATGCCATATATGAGGATTTTAACTTCGAATCATAAAGCGACGTTTCGTATTTTTTAGACCCTAGAAAAGACGTATAAAGATGTTGCTTCCAATACAAAAGATAAAAATCAATGTGTTTTCCTTAAAATTAACTAAAATGTTCCTGGTTTTCGGTTTATATTACCGATGGAAGATGTACACGTAAAACCGTTCTAATCCGGCTGAAACGTTGATATATGCAATAAAAACAGAACTTCTACCCTTTTCAATATCTTACTCAGTATTTTAACGAGAAACAAATAGATGATTGAAAATGAAGTATTTAAGGTTATTTTCTGATCAATTATGTGTTTACATAATTTTTATCGTATATTTACTGTATTAATAACAATAAACTGAAAATTCACAAAAACGTGGAAAAACGGCCTAATTCGATGATATTTTGTTTAAATCACATAAAGGAAAAGGGGATGATAAAGGTCAAAATATTGCTAAATTCGATGATTTTTAGTACAAAACAAAATGGAAGAAAACTTGCTAAAAAATGCAAAATTTGCGAAATTCTGAGATTTGAAGGCCAAATCACATATCGCGAGAAAACATGAAGTAGTATCAAAATATTGGTAAAAACGAATATATATACGTAAAATCACACTACATGAATAACGTGAAAAAAGTCACTATATTACCATATTTGAGGATTTTAACTTGAAATCATAGAGCGAGGTTTCATATTATTTCGATCCAAGAAAAGACATATGACAATGTTGTTTCAAATACAAATGATAAAAATCAATGTGTTTCATTCGAATTAACTAAAATGTTCCTGATTTTCCGTTTATATTACCGATGGAAGATG
The DNA here is from genome assembly GCF_040958095.1 of Procambarus clarkii. NCBI lineage: Eukaryota > Metazoa > Arthropoda > Malacostraca > Decapoda > Cambaridae > Procambarus > Procambarus clarkii. The sequence continues at coordinate 104,272 of NW_027189642.1, forward strand.
TACACGTAAAACCGCTCTAATCCGGCTGAAACGTCGATATATGCAATAAAAACAGAACTTCTCCCCTTTCCAATAGCTTACTCAGTATTTTGCCGAGAAACAAATAGTTGATTGAAAATGAAGTGTTTAAGGTTAGTTTCTAATCAATTATGTGCTTGCATTATTTTTATCATATATTTAATGAATTAATAGCAATTAATTGAAAATTCACAAAAACGTGGAAAAACAGCAAAATATTGCCTAATTCCATGATATTTTGTTTATATCACATAAAGGAAAAGGGGATGATAAACGTCAAAATATTGCTGAATTCGATGATTTTTAGTACTAAACAAAATGCAAGAAAACTTGCTTAAAAATGCAAAATTTGCGAAATTCTGAGATATGAAGGCCAAATCATATATCGTGATACTACATGAAATAGTATCGAAATATTGGTAAAAATGAATATATTTACGTAATATCAAACTACATGAAAAACGTGAAAAAGTCATTAATATGCCATATATGAGGATTTTAACTTCGAATCATAAAGCGACGTTTCGTATTTTTTAGACCCTAGAAAAGACGTATAAAGATGTTGCTTCCAATACAAAAATAAAAATCAATGTGTTTTCCTTAAAATTAACTAAAATGTTCCTGATTTTCGGTATATATTACCGATGGAAGATGTACACGTAAAACCGTTCTAATCCGGCTGAAACGTCGATATATGCAATAAAAACAGAACTTCTCCCCTTTTCAATATCTTACTCAGTATTTTAACGAGAAACAAATAGATGATTGAAAATGAAGTATTTAAGGTTATTTTCTGATCAATTATGTGTTTACGTAATTTTTATCGTATATTTACTGTATTAATAACAATAAACTGAAAATTCACAAAAACGTGGAAAAACGGCCTAATTCGATGATATTTTGTTTAAATCACATAAAGGAAAAGGGGGATGATAAAGGTCAAAATATTGCTGAATTCGATGATTTTTAGTTCGAAACAAAATGCAAGAAAACTAGCTTAAAATGCAATATTATGCGATAATCTGGGATTTGAAGGCCAAAGCACATATCGTGATACTACATGAAATAGTATCGAAATATTGGTAAAAATTAATATATTTACGTAATATCAAACTACATGAAAAACGTGGAAAAGTCATTATTATGCCATATATGAAGATTTTAACTTCGAATCATAAAGCAACGTTTCGTATTTTTTAGACCCTAGATAAGACGTATAAAGATGTTGCTTCCAATACAAATGATAAAAATCAATGGGTTTTCAAAAATTAACTAAAATGTTCCTGATTTTCGGTTTATATTACCGATGGAAGATGTACACGTAAAACCGTTCTAATCTAGCTGAAACGTCGATATATGCAATAAAAACAGAACTTCTACCCTTTTCAATATCTTACTCAGTATTTTAACGATAAACAAATAGATGATTGAAAATGAAGTATTTAAGGTTTTTTTCTGATCAATTATGTGTTTACATAATTTTTATCGTATATTTACTGTATTAATAACAATAAATTGAAAATTCACAAAAACGTGGAAAAATGGCCTAATTCGATGATATTTTGTTTAAATCACATAAAGGAAAAGGGGATGATAAAGGTCAAAATATTGCTAAATTCGATGATTTTTAGTACAAAACAAAATGGAAGAAAACTTTCTTAAAAATGCAAATTTGCGAAGTTCTGAGATTTGAAGGCCAAATCACATATCGTGAGAAAACATGAAGTAGTATCAAAATATTGGTAAAAACGAATATATATACGTAAAATCACACTACATGAATAACGTGAAAAAAGTCACTATATTACCATATTTGAGGATTTTAACTTGAAATCATAGAGCGAGGTTTCATATTATTTCGATCCAAGAAAAGACATATGACAATGTTGTTTCAAATACAAATGATAAAAATCAATGTGTTTCATTCGAATTAACTAAAATGTTCCTGATTTTCCGTTTATATTACCGATGGAAGATGTACACGTAAAACCGCTGTAATCCGGCTGAAACGTCGATATATGCAATAAAAACAGAACTTCTCCCCTTCCAATAGCTTACTCAGTATTTTAACGAGAAACAAATAGATGATTGAAAATGAAGTATTTAAGGTTATTTTCTGATCAATTATGTGTTTGCATAATTTTTCTCGTATATATAATGAAATAATAACAATAAACTGAAAATTCACAAAAACGTGGAAAAACGGCAAAATATTGCCTAATTCGATGATATTTTGTTTAAATCACATAAAGGAAAAGGGGGATGATAAAGGTCAAAATATTGCTGAATTCGATGATTTTTAGTTCGAAACAAAATGCAAGAAAACTAGCTTAAAATGCAATATTATGCGATAATCTGGGATTTGAAGGCCAAAGCACATATCGTGATACTACATGAAATAGTATAGAAATATTGGTAAAAATGAATATATTTACGTAATATCAAACTACATGAAAAACGTGGAAAAGTCATTATTATGCCATATATGAGGATTTTAACTTCGAATCATAAAACGACGTTTCGTATTTTTTAGACCCTAGAAAAGACGTATAAAGATGTTGCTTCCAATACAAATGATAAAAATCAATGTGTTTTCATTAAAATTAACTAAAATGTTCCTGATTATCGGTTTATATTACCGATGGAAGATGTACACGTAAAACCGTTCTAATCCGGCTGAAACGTCGATATATGCAATAAAAATAGATCTTCTCCCCTTTTGAATATCTTACTCAGTATTTTAACGAGAAACAAATAGATGATTGAAATTGAAGTATTTAAGGTTATTTTCTGATCAATTACGTGTTTGCATAATTTTTCTCGTATATTTAATGAAATAATAACAATAAACTGAAAATTCACAAAAACGTGGAAAAACGGCAAAATATTGCCTAATTCGATGATATTTTGTTTAAATCACATAAAGGAAAAGGGGGATGATAAAGGTCAAAATATTGCTGAATTCGATGATTTTTAGTTCGAAACAAAATGCAAGAAAACTAGCTTAAAATGCAATATTATGCGATAATCTGGGATTTGAAGGCCAAAGCACATATCGTGATACTACATGAAATAGTATCGAAATATTGGTAAAAATGAATATAGTTACGTAATATCAAACTACATGAAAAACGTGAAAAAGTCATTATTATGCCAAATATAAGGATTTTAACTTCGAATCATAAAGCGACGTTTCGTATTTTTTAGACCCTAGAAAAGACGTATAAAGATGTTGCTTCCAATACAAAAGATAAAAATCAATGTGTTTTCCTTAAAATTAACTAAAATGTTCCTGGTTTTCGGTTTATATTACCGATGGAAGATGTACACGTAAAACCGTTCTAATCCGGCTGAAACGTTGATATATGCAAAAAAACAGAACTTCTACCCTTTTCAATATCTTACTCAGTATTTTAACGAGAAACAAATAGATGATTGAAAATGAAGTATTTAAGGTTATTTTCTGATCAATTATGTGTTTACATAATTTTTATCGTATATTTACTGTATTAATAACAATAAACTGAAAATTCAAAAAACGTGGAAAAACGGCCTAATTCGATGATATTTTGTTTAAATCACATAAAGGAAAAGGGGATGATAAAGGTCAAAATATTGCTAAATTCGATGATTTTTAGTACAAAACAAAATGGAAGAAAACTTGCTAAAAAATGCAAAATTTGCGAAATTCTGAGATTTGAAGGCCAAATCACATATCGCGAGAAAACATGAAGTAGTATCAAAATATTGGTAAAAACGAATATATATACGTAAAATCACACTACATGAATAACGTGAAAAAAGTCACTATATTACCATATTTGAGGATTTTAACTTGAAATCATAGAGCGAGGTTTCATATTATTTCGATCCAAGAAAAGACATATGACAATGTTGTTTCAAATACAAATGATAAAAATCAATGTGTTTCATTCGAATTAACTAAAATGTTCCTGATTTTCCGTTTATATTACCGATGGAAGATGTACACGTAAAACCGCTCTAATCCGGCTGAAACGTCGATATATGCAATAAAAACAGAACTTCTCCCCTTTCCAATAGCTTACTCAGTATTTTGCCGAGAAACAAATAGTTGATTGAAAATGAAGTGTTTAAGGTTAGTTTCTAATCAATTATGTGCTTGCATTATTTTTATCATATATTTAATGAATTAATAGCAATTAATTGAAAATTCACAAAAACGTGGAAAAACAGCAAAATATTGCCTAATTCCATGATATTTTGTTTATATCACATAAAGGAAAAGGGGATGATAAACGTCAAAATATTGCTGAATTCGATGATTTTTAGTACTAAACAAAATGCAAGAAAACTTGCTTAAAAATGCAAAATTTGCGAAATTCTGAGATATGAAGGCCAAATCATATATCGTGATACTACATGAAATAGTATCGAAATATTGGTAAAAATGAATATATTTACGTAATATCAAACTACATGAAAAACGTGAAAAAGTCATTAATATGCCATATATGAGGATTTTAACTTCGAATCATAAAGCGACGTTTCGTATTTTTTAGACCCTAGAAAAGACGTATAAAGATGTTGCTTCCAATACAAAAAATAAAAATCAATGTGTTTTCCTTAAAATTAACTAAAATGTTCCTGATTTTCGGTATATATTACCGATGGAAGATGTACACGTAAAACCGTTCTAATCCGGCTGAAACGTCGATATATGCAATAAAAACAGAACTTCTCCCCTTTTCAATATCTTACTCAGTATTTTAACGAGAAACAAATAGATGATTGAAAATGAAGTATTTAAGGTTATTTTCTGATCAATTATGTGTTTACGTAATTTTTATCGTATATTTACTGTATTAATAACAATAAACTGAAAATTCACAAAAACGTGGAAAAACGGCCTAATTCGATGATATTTTGTTTAAATCACATAAAGGAAAAGGGGGATGATAAAGGTCAAAATATTGCTGAATTCGATGATTTTTAGTTCGAAACAAAATGCAAGAAAACTAGCTTAAAATGCAATATTATGCGATAATCTGGGATTTGAAGGCCAAAGCACATATCGTGATACTACATGAAATAGTATCGAAATATTGGTAAAATTAATATATTTACGTAATATCAAACTACATGAAAAACGTGGAAAAGTCATTATTATGCCATATATGAAGATTTTAACTTCGAATCATAAAGCAACGTTTCGTATTTTTTAGACCCTAGATAAGACGTATAAAGATGTTGCTTCCAATACAAATGATAAAAATCAATATGTTTTCATTTAAATTAACTAAAATGTTCCTGATTATCGGTTTATATTACCGATGGAAGATGAACACGTAAAACCGTTCTAATCCGGCTGAAACGTCGATATATGCAATAAAAACAGAATTCTACCCTTTTCAATATCTTACTCAGTATTTTAACGAGAAACAAATAGATGATTGAAAATGAAGTATTTAAGGTTATTTTCTGATCAATTATGTGTTTGCATAATTTTTATCGTATATTTACTGTATTAATAACAATAAACTGAAAATTCACAAAAACGTGGAAAAATGGCCTAATTCGATGATATTTTGTTTAAATCACATAAAGGAAAAGGGGGATGATAAAGGTCAAAATATTGCTAAATTCGATGATTTTTAGTACAAAACAAAATGGAAGAAAACTTTCTTAAAAATGCAAAATTTGCGAAATTCTGAGATTTGAAGGCCAAATCACATATCGTGAGAAAACATGAAGTAGTATCAAAATATTGGTAAAAACGAATATATATACGTAAAATCACACTACATGAATAACGTGAAAAAAGTCACTATATTACCATATTTGAGGATTTTAACTTGAAATCATAGAGCGAGGTTTCATATTATTTCGATCCAAGAAAAGACATATGACAATGTTGTTTCAAATACAAATGATAAAAATCAATGTGTTTCATTCGAATTAACTAAAATGTTCCTGATTTTCCGTTTATATTACCGATGGAAGATGTACACGTAAAACCGCTCTAATCCGGCTGAAACGTCGATATATGAAATAAAAACAGAACTTCTCCCCTTCCAATAGCTTACTCAGTATTTTAACGAGAAACAAATAGATGATTGAAAATGAAGTATTTAAGGTTATTTTCTGATCAATTATGTGTTTGCATAATTTTTCTCGTATATATAATGAAATAATAACAATAAACTGAAAATTCACAAAAACGTGGAAAAACGGCAAAATATTGCCTAATTCCATGATATTTTGTTTAAATCACATAAAGGAAAAGGGGGATGATAAAGGTCAAAATATTGCTGAATTCGATGATTTTTAGTTCGAAACAAAATGCAAGAAAACTAGCTTAAAATGCAATATTATGCGATAATCTGGATTTGAAGGCCAAAGCACATATCGTGATACTACATGAAATAGTATAGAAATATTGGTAAAAATGAATATATTTACGTAATATCAAACTACATGAAAAACGTGGAAAAGTCATTATTATGCCATATATGAGGATTTTAACTTCGAATCATAAAAGGACGTTTCGTATTTTTTAGACCCTAGAAAAGACGTATAAAGATGTTGCTTCCAATACAAATGATAAAAATCAATGTGTTTTCATTAAAATTAACTAAAATGTTCCTGATTATCGGTTTATATTACCGATGGAAGATGTACACGTAAAACCGTTCTAATCCGGCTGAAACGTCGATATATGCAATAAAATAGATCTTCTCCCCTTTTGAATATCTTACTCAGTATTTTAACGAGAAACAAATAGATGATTGAAATTGAAGTATTTAAGGTTATTTTCTGATCAATTACGTGTTTGCATAATTTTTCTCGTATATTTAATGAATAATAACAATAAACTGAAAATTCACAAAAACGTGGAAAAACGGCAAAATATTGCCTAATTCGATGATATTTTGTTTAAATCACATAAAGGAAAAGGGGGATGATAAAGGTCAAAATATTGCTGAATTCGATGATTTTTAGTTCGAAACAAAATGCAAGAAAACTAGCTTAAAATGCAATATTATGCGATAATCTGGGATTTGAAGGCCAAAGCACATATCGTGATACTACATGAAATAGTATCGAAATATTGGTAAAAATGAATATAGTTACGTAATATCAAACTACATGAAAAACGTGAAAAGTCATTATTATGCCAAATATAAGGATTTTAACTTGAATCATAAAGCGACGTTTCGTATTTTTTAGACCCTATAAAAGACGTATAAAGATGTTGCTTCCAATACAAATGATAAAAATCAATGGGTTTTCATTAAAATTAACTAAAATGTTCCTGATTTTCGGTTTATATTACCGATGGAAGATGTACACGTAAAACCGTTCTAATCTAGCTGAAACGTCGATATATGCAATAAAAACAGAACTTCTACCCTTTTCAATATCTTACTCAGTATTTTAACGATAAACAAATAGATGATTGAAAATGAAGTATTTAAGGTTTTTTTCTGATCAATTATGTGTTTACATAATTTTTATCGTATATTTACTGTATTAATAACAATAAATTGAAAATTCACAAAAACGTGGAAAAATGGCCTAATTCGATGATATTTTGTTTAAATCACATAAAGGAACAGGGGATGATAAAGGTCAAAATATTGCTAAATTCGATGATTTTTAGTACAAAACAAAATGGAAGAAAACTTTCTTAAAAATGCAAAATTTGCGAAATTCTGAGATTTGAAGGCCAAATCACATATCGTGAGAAAACATGAAGTAGTATCAAAATATTGGTAAAAACGAATATATATACGTAAAATCACACTACATGAATAACGTGAAAAAAGTCACTATATTACCATATTTGAGGATTTTAACTTGAAATCATAGAGCGAGGTTTCATATTATTTCGATCCAAGAAAAGACATATGACAATGTTGTTTCAAATACAAATGATAAAAATCAATGTGTTTCATTCGAATTAACTAAAATGTTCCTGATTTTCCGTTTATATTACCGATGGAAGATGTACACGTAAAACCGCTGTAATCCGGCTGAAACGTCGATATATGCAATAAAAACAGAACTTCTCCCCTTCCAATAGCTTACTCAGTATTTTAACGAGAAACAAATAGATGATTGAAAATGAAGTATTTAAGGTTATTTTCTGATCAATTATGTGTTTGCATAATTTTTCTCGTATATATAATGAAATAATAACAATAAACTGAAAATTCACAAAAACGTGGAAAAACGGCAAAATATTGCCTAATTCGATGATATTTTGTTTAAATCACATAAAGGAAAAGGGGGATGATAAAGGTCAAAATATTGCTGAATTCGATGATTTTTAGTTCGAAACAAAATGCAAGAAAACTAGCTTAAAATGCAATATTATGCGATAATCTGGGATTTGAAGGCCAAAGCACATATCGTGATACTACATGAAATAGTATAGAAATATTGGTAAAAATGAATATATTTACGTAATATCAAACTACATGAAAAACGTGGAAAAGTCATTATTATGCCATATATGAGGATTTTAACTTCGAATCATAAAACGACGTTTCGTATTTTTTAGACCCTAGAAAAGACGTATAAAGATGTTGCTTCCAATACAAATGATAAAAATCAATGTGTTTTCATTAAAATTAACTAAAATGTTCCTGATTATCGGTTTATATTACCGATGGAAGATGTACACGTAAAACCGTTCTAATCCGGCTGAAACGTCGATATATGCAATAAAAATAGATCTTCTCCCCTTTTGAATATCTTACTCAGTATTTTAACGAGAAACAAATAGATGATTGAAATTGAAGTATTTAAGGTTATTTTCTGATCAATTACGTGTTTGCATAATTTTTCTCGTATATTTAATGAAATAATAACAATAAACTGAAAATTCACAAAAACGTGGAAAAACGGCAAAATATTGCCTAATTCGATGATATTTTGTTTAAATCACATAAAGGAAAAGGGGGATGATAAAGGTCAAAATATTGCTGAATTCGATGATTTTTAGTTCGAAACAAAATGCAAGAAAACTAGCTTAAAATGCAATATTATGCGATAATCTGGGATTTGAAGGCCAAAGCACATATCGTGATACTACATGAAATAGTATCGAAATATTGGTAAAATGAATATAGTTACGTAATATCAAACTACATGAAAAACGTGAAAAAGTCATTATTATGCCAAATATAAGGATTTTAACTTCGAATCATAAAGCGACGTTTCGTATTTTTTAGACCCTATAAAAGACGTATAAAGATGTTGCTTCCAATACAAATGATAAAAATCAATGGGTTTTCATTAAAATTAACTAAAATGTTCCTGATTTTCGGTTTATATTACCGATGGAAGATGTACACGTAAAACCGTTCTAATCCGGCTGAAACGTCGATATATGCAATAAAAACAGAACTTCTCCCCTTTCCAATAGCTTACTCAGTATTTTACCGAGAAACGAATAGTTGATTGAAAATGAAGTGTTTAAGGTTAGTTTCTAATCAATTATGTGCTTGCATTATTTTTATCATATATTTAATGAATTAATAGCAATTAATTGAAAATTCACAAAAACGTGGAAAAACAGCAAAATATTGCCTAATTCCATATTTTGTTTATATCACATAAAGGAAAAGGGGATGATAAACGTCAAAATATTGCTGAATTCGATGATTTTTAGTAATAAACAAAAGGCAAAAAAACTTGCTTACAAATGCAAAATTTGCGAAATTCTGAGATATGAAGGCCAAATCATATATCGTGATACTACATGAAATAGTATCGAAATATTGGTAAACATGAATATATTTACGTAATATCAAACTACATGAAAAACGTGAAAAAGTCATTATTATGCCATATATGAGGATTTTAACTTCGAATCATAAAGCGACGTTTCGTATTTTTTAGACCCTAGAAAAGACGTATAAAGATGTTGCTTCCAATACAAAAGATAAAAATCAATGTGTTTTCCTTAAAATTAACTAAAATGTTCCTGGTTTTCGGTTTATATTACCGATGGAAGATGTACACTTAAAACCGTTCTAATCCGGCTGAAACGTTGATATATGCAATAAAAACAGAACTTCTACCCTTTTCAATATCTTACTCAGTATTTTAACGAGAAACAAATAGATGATTGAAAATGAAGTATTTAAGGTTATTTTCTGATCAATTATGTGTTAACATAATTTTTATCGTATATTTACTGTATTAATAACAATAAACTGAAAATTCACAAAAACGTGGAAAAACGGCCTAATTCGATGATATTTTGTTTAAATCACATAAAGGAAAAGGGGATGATAAAGGTCAAAATATTGCTAAATTCGATGATTTTTAGTACAAAACAAAATGGAAGAAAACTTGCTAAAAAATGCAAAATTTGCGAAATTCTGAGATTTGAAGGCCAAATCAATATCGTGAGAAAACATGAAGTAGTATCAAAATATTGGTAAAAACGAATATATATACATAAAATCACACTACATGAATAACGTGAAAAAAGTCACTATATTACCATATTTGAGGATTTTAACTTGAAATCATAGAGCGAGGTTTCATATTATTTCGATCCAAGAAAAGACATATGACAATGTTGTTTCAAATACAAATGATAAAAATCAATGTGTTTCATTCGAATTAACTAAAATGTTCCTGATTTTCCGTTTATATTACCGATGGAAGATGTACACGTAAAACCGCTCTAATCCGGCTGAAACGTCGATATATGCAATAAAAACAGAACTTCTCCCCTTTCCAATAGCTTACTCAGTATTTTACCGAGAAACAAATAGTTGATTGAAAATGAAGTGTTTAAGGTTAGTTTCTAATCAATTATGTGCTTGCATTATTTTTATCATATATTTAATGAATTAATAGCAATTAATTGAAAATTCACAAAAACGTGGAAAAACAGCAAAATATTGCCTAATTCCATGATATTTTGTTTATATCACATAAAGGAAAAGGGGATGATAAACGTCAAAATATTGCTGAATTCGATGATTTTTAGTACTAAACAAAATGCAAGAAAACTTGCTTAAAAATGCAAAATTTGCGAAATTCTGAGATATGAAGGCCAAATCATATATCGTGATACTACATGAAATAGTATCGAAATATTGGTAAAAATGAATATATTTACGTAATATCAAACTACATGAAAAACGTGAAAAAGTCATTAATATGCCATATATGAGGATTTTAACTTCGAATCATAAAGCGACGTTTCGTATTTTTTAGACCCTAGAAAAGACGTATAAAGATGTTGCTTCCAATACAAAAGATAAAAATCAATGTGTTTTCCTTAAAATTAACTAAAATGTTCCTGATTTTCGGTATATATTACCGATGGAAGATGTACACGTAAAACCGTTCTAATCCGGCTGAAACGTCGATATATGCAATAAAAACAGAACTTCTCCCCTTTTCAATATCTTACTCAGTATTTTAACGAGAAACAAATAGATGATTGAAAATGAAGTATTTAAGGTTATTTTCTGATCAATTATGTGTTTACGTAATTTTTATCGTATATTTACTGTATTAATAACAATAAACTGAAAATTCACAAAAACGTGGAAAAACGGCCTAATTCGATGATATTTTGTTTAAATCACATAAAGGAAAAGGGGGATGATAAAGGTCAAAATATTGCTGAATTCGATGATTTTTAGTTCGAAACAAAATGCAAGAAAACTAGCTTAAAATGCAATATTATGCGATAATCTGGGATTTGAAGGCCAAAGCACATATCGTGATACTACATGAAATAGTATCGAAATATTGGTAAAAATGAATATATTTACGTAATATCAAACTACATGAAAAACGTGGAAAAGTCATTATTATGCCATATATGAAGATTTTAACTTCGAATCATAAAGCAACGTTTCGTATTTTTTAGACCCTAGATAAGACGTATAAAGATGTTGCTTCCAATACAAATGATAAAAATCAATATGTTTTCATTTAAATTAACTAAAATGTTCCTGATTATCGGTTTATATTACCGATGGAAGATGAACACGTAAAACCGTTCTAATCCGGCTGAAACGTCGATATATGCAATAAAAACAGAAATTCTACCCTTTTCAATATCTTACTCAGTATTTTAACGAGAAACAAATAGATGATTGAAAATGAAGTATTTAAGGTTATTTTCTGATCAATTATGTGTTTGCATAATTTTTATCGTATATTTACTGTATTAATAACAATAAACTGAAAATTCACAAAAACGTGGAAAAATGGCCTAATTCGATGATATTTTGTTTAAATCACATAAAGGAAAAGGGGGATGATAAAGGTCAAAATATTGCTAAATTCGATGATTTTTAGTACAAAACAAAATGGAAGAAAACTTTCTTAAAAATGCAAAAGTTGCGAAATTCTGAGATTTGAAGGCCAAATCACATATCGTGAGAAAACATGAAGTAGTATCAAAATATTGGTAAAAACGAATATATATACGTAAAATCACACTACATGAATAACGTGAAAAAAGTCACTATATTACCATATTTGAGGATTTTAACTTGAAATCATAGAGCGAGGTTTCATATTATTTCGATCCAAGAAAAGACATATGACAATGTTGTTTCAAATACAAATGATAAAAATCAATGTGTTTCATTCGAATTAACTAAAATGTTCCTGATTTTCCGTTTATATTACCGATGGAAGATGTACACGTAAAACCGCTCTAATCCGGCTGAAACGTCGATATATGCAATAAAAACAGAACTTCTCCCCTTCCAATAGCTTACTCAGTATTTTAACGAGAAACAAATAGATGATTGAAAATGAAGTATTTAAGGTTATTTTCTGATCAATTATGTGTTTGCATAATTTTTCTCGTATATATAATGAAATAATAACAATAAACTGAAAATTCACAAAAACGTGGAAAAACGGCAAAATATTGCCTAATTCCATGATATTTTGTTTAAATCACATAAAGGAAAAGGGGATGATAAAGGTCAAAATATTGCTGAATTCGATGATTTTTAGTTCGAAACAAAATGCAAGAAAACTAGCTTAAAATGCAATATTATGCGATAATCTGGGATTTGAAGGCCAAAGCACATATCGTGATACTACATGAAATAGTATAGAAATATTGGTAAAAATGAATATATTTACGTAATATCAAACTACATGAAAAACGTGGAAAAGTCATTATTATGCCATATATGAGGATTTTAACTTCGAATCATAAAACGACGTTTCGTATTTTTTAGACCCTAGAAAAGACATATAAAGATGTTGCTTCCAATACAAATGATAAAAATCAATGTGTTTTCATTAAAATTAACTAAAATGTTCCTGATTATCGGTTTATATTACCGATGGAAGATGTACACGTAAAACCGTTCTAATCCAGCTGAAACGTCGATATATGCAATAAAAACAGAACTTCTACCCTTTTCAATATCTTACTCAGTATTTTAACGAAACAAATAGATGATTGAAAATGAAGTATTTAAGGTTTTTTCTGATCAATTTTGTGTTTACATAATTTTTATCGTATATTTACTGTATTAATAACAATAAATTGAAAATTCACAAAAACGTGGAAAAATGGCCTAATTCGATGATATTTTGTTTAAATCACATAAAGGAAAAGGGGATGATTAAGGTCAAAATATTGCTAAATTCGATGATTTTTAGTACAAAACAAAATGGAAGAAAACTTTCTTAAAAATGCAAAATTTGCGAAATTCTGAGATTTGAAGGCCAAATCACATATCGTGAGAAAACATGAAGTAGTATCAAAATATTGGTAAAAACGAATATATATACGTAAAATCACACTACATGAATAACGTGAAAAAAGTCACTATATTACCATATTTGAGGATTTTAACTTGAAATCATAGAGCGAGGTTTCATATTATTTCGATCCAAGAAAAGACATATGACAATGTTGTTTCAAATACAAATGATAAAAATCAATGTGTTTCATTCGAATTAACTAAAATGTTCCTGATTTTCCGTTTATATTACCGATGGAAGATGTACACGTAAAACCGCTGTAATCCGGCTGAAACGTCGATATATGCAATAAAAACAGAACTTCTCCCCTTCCAATAGCTTACTCAGTATTTTAACGAGAAACAAATAGATGATTGAAAATGAAGTATTTAAGGTTATTTTCTGATCAATTATGTGTTTGCATAATTTTTCTCGTATATATATGAAATAATAACAATAAACTGAAAATTCACAAAAACGTGGAAAAACGGCAAAATATTGCCTAATTCGATGATATTTTGTTTAAATCACATAAAGGAAAAGGGGATGATAAAGGTCAAAATATTGCTGAATTCGATGATTTTTAGTTCGAAACAAAATGCAAGAAAACTAGCTTAAAATGCAATATTATGCGATAATCTGGGATTTGAAGGCCAAAGCACATACTACATGAAATAGTATCGAAATATTGCTAAAAATGAATATAGTTACGTAATATCAAACTACATGACAAACGTGAAAAAGTCATTATTATGCCAAATATAAGGATTTTAACTTCGAATCATAGAGCGACGTTTCGTATTTTTTAGACCCTATAAAAGACGTATAAAGATGTTGCTTCCAATACAAATGATAAAAATCAATGGGTTTTCATTAAAATTAACTAAAATGTTCCTGATTTTCGGTTTATATTACCGATGGAAGATGTACACGTAAAACCGTTCTAATCCGGCTGAAACGTCGATATATGCAAAAAAACAGAACTTCTACCCTTTTCAATATCTTACTCAGTATTTTAACGAGAAAAAAATAGATGATTGAAAATGAAGTATTTAAGGTTATTTTCTGATCAATTATGTGTTTACATAATTTTTATCGTATATTTACTGTATTAATAACAATAAACTGAAAATTCACAAAAACGTGGAAAAATGGCCTAATTCGATGATATTTTGTTTAAATCACATAAAGGAAAAGGGGGATGATAAAGGTCAAAATATTGCTAAATTCGATGATTTTTAGTACAAAACAAAATGGAAGAAAACTTTCTTAAAAATGCAAAATTTGCGAAATTCTGAGATTTGAAGGCCAAATCACATATCGTGAGAAAACATGAAGTAGTATCAAAATATTGGTAAAAACGAATATATATACGTAAAATCACACTACATGAATAACGTGAAAAAGTCACTATTACCATATTTGAGGATTTTAACTTGAAATCATAGAGCGAGGTTTCATATTATTTCGATCCAAGAAAAGACATATGACAATGTTGTTTCAAATACAAATGATAAAAATCAATGTGTTTCATTCGAATTAACTAAAATGTTCCTGATTTTCCGTTTATATTACCGATGGAAGATGTACACTTAAAACCGCTCTAATCCGGCTGAAACGTCGATATATGCAATAAAAACAGAACTTCTCCCCTTCCAATAGCTTACTCAGTATTTTAACGAGAAACAAATAGATGATTGAAAATGAAGTATTTAAGGTTATTTTCTGATCAATTATGTGTTTGCATAATTTTTCTCGTATATATAATGAAATAATAACAATAAACTGAAAATTCACAAAAACGTGGAAAAACGGCAAAATATTGCCTAATTCCATGACATTTTGTTTAAATCACATAAAGGAAAAGGGGGATGATAAAGGTCAAAATATTGCTGAATTCGATGGTTTTTAGTTCGAAACAAAATGCAAGAAAACTAGCTTAAAATGCAATATTATGCGATAATCTGGGATTTGAAGGCCAAAGCACATATCGTGATACTACATGAAATAGTATAGAAATATTGGTAAAAATGAATATATTTACGTAATATCAAACTACATGAAAAACGTGGAAAAGTCATTATTATGCCATATATGAGGATTTTAACTTCGAATCAAAAACGACGTTTCGTATTTTTTAGACCCTAGAAAAGACGTATAAAGATGTTGCTTCCAATACAAATGATAAAAATCAATGTGTTTTCATTAAAATTAACTAAAATGTTCCTGATTATCAGTTTATATTACCGATGGAAGATGTACACGTAAAACCGTTCTAATCCGGCTGAAACGTCGATATATGCAATAAAAATAGATCTTCTCCCCTTTTGAATATCTTACTCAGTATTTTAACGAGAAACAAATAGATGATTGAAATTGAAGTATTTAAGGTTATTTGTGATCAATTACGTGTTTGCATAATTTTTCTCGTATATTTAATGAAATAATAACAATAAACTGAAAATTCACAAAAACGTGGAAAAACGGCAAAATATTGCCTAATTCGATGATATTTTGTTTAAATCACATAAAGGAAAAGGGGGATGATAAAGGTCAAAATATTGCTGAATTCGATGATTTTTAGTTCGAAACAAAATGCAAGAAAACTAGCTTAAAATGCAATATTATGCGATAATCTGGATTTGAAGGCCAAAGCACATATCGTGATACTACATGAAATAGTATCGAAATATTGGTAAAAATGAATATAGTTACGTAATATCAAACTACATGAAAAACGTGAAAAAGTCATTATTATGCCAAATATAAGGATTTTAACTTCGAATCATAAAGCGACGTTTCGTATTTTTTAGACCCTATAAAAGACGTATAAAGATGTTGCTTCCAATACAAATGATAAAAATCAATGGGTTTTCATTAAAATTAACTAAAATGTTCCTGATTTTCGGTTTATATTACCGATGGAAGATGTACACGTAAAACCGTTCTAATCCGGCTGAAACGTCGATATATGCAATAAAAACAGAACTTCTCCCCTTTCCAATAGCTTACTCAGTATTTTACCGAGAAACGAATAGTTGATTGAAATGAAGTGTTTAAGGTTAGTTTCTAATCAATTATGTGCTTGCATTATTTTTATCATATATTTAATGAATTAATAGCAATTAATTGAAAATTCACAAAAACGTGGAAAAACAGCAAAATATTGCCTAATTCCATGATATTTTGTTTATATCACATAAAGGAAAAGGGGATGATAAACGTCAAAATATTGCTGAATTCGATGATTTTTAGTAATAAACAAAGGCAAAAAACTTGCATACAAATGCAAAATTTGCGAAATTCTGAGATATGAAGGCCAAATCATATATCGTGATACTACATGAAATAGTATCGAAATATTGGTAAAAATGAATATATTTACGTAATATCAAACTACATGAAAAACGTGAAAAAGTCATTATTATGCCATATATGAGGATTTTAACTTCGAATCATAAAGCGACGTTTCGTATTTTTTAGACCCTAGAAAAGACGTATAAAGATGTTGCTTCCAATGCAAAAGATAAAAATCAATGTGTTTTCCTTAAAATTAACTAAAATGTTCCTGGTTTTCGGTTTATATTACCGATGGAAGATGTACACGTAAAACCGTTCTAATCCGGCTGAAACGTTGATATATGCAATAAAACAGAACTTCTACCCTTTTCAATATCTTACTCAGTATTTTAACGAGAAACAAATAGATGATTGAAAATGAAGTATTTAAGGTTATTTTCTGATCAATTATGTGTTTACATAATTTTTATCGTATATTTACTGTATTAATAACAATAAACTGAAAATTCACAAAAACGTGGAAAAACGGCCTAATTCGATGATATTTTGTTTAAATCACATAAAGGAAAAGGGGATGATAAAGGTCAAAATATTGCTAAATTCGATGATTTTTAGTACAAAACAAAATGGAAGAAAACTTGCTAAAAAATGCAAAATTTGCGAAATTCTGAGATTTGAAGGCCAAATCACATATCGTGAGAAAACATGAAGTAGTATCAAAATATTGGTAAAACGAATATATATACGTAAAATCACACTACATGAATAACGTGAAAAAAGTCACTATATTACCATATTTGAGGATTTTAACTTGAAATCATAGAGCGAGGTTTCATATTATTTCGATCCAAGAAAAGACATATGACAATGTTGTTTCAAATACAAATGATAAAAATCAATGTGTTTCATTCGA